>NC_034185.2:10272380-10337380 GCF_002021735.2 Oncorhynchus kisutch | reverse complement strand
AGGCATGTTATATTGCGTGTCTCTGTGTGTATAGTACAGCAGTCACTTGTGTTCTATTTCCAGGAGCCACTGTCTGCATTCACTTATATCATTGGTGGTCTGGAATCTGGAATGGGATTCCACCCAAAGCTCTGAAATATGATGCAGTTGAGTTGCACATGTACAGTAAGACTTGCATTGCATTGTGGTGACTTGACTTTGTGGAGTGTGTGTGTGTGTGTGTGTGTCTACAGTTCTGTCCTGAGGTCTGGTTTGTATTTTTGAAAGGCTCCAGACCTGATGAGACCAATACATTTCTCTAAACCTGTTTGTCTCAGTGCTGCTGGGTTGAAATAGCACAGATATGCAAATAAGGATGCTTCCTTCACAGCCACGCCTCCTGACGAAATGGGCGAAATGGCCAAAATATCATGTGTCATGTCATGATATTAGTCACATATTTGATAGTATTTAACAGTATTTGATGTTTCTGAATAATAAATGTTCTAAAAAGGCTTTCTGGGTGGTTCATAACCCTAGTGTGGTTCATGAACCTAGGGTAGTTCATAACCCTAGGGTGGTTCATGACCCTAGGGTAGTTCATAACCCTAGTGTGGTTCATGAACCTAGGGTAGTTCATAACCCTAGGGTGGTTCATGACCCTAGGGTAGTTCATAACCCTAGTGTGGTTCATGAACCTAGGGTAGTTCATAGCCCTAGGGTGGTTCATGACCCTAGTGTGGTTCATGACCCTAGTGTGGTTCATGAACCTAGGGTAGTTCATAACCCTAGTGTGGTTCATGAACCTAGGGTAGTTCATGACCCTAGGGTGGTTCATGACCCTAGGGTAGTTCATGACCCTAGGGTGGTTCATGACCCTAGGGTGGTTCATGACCCTAGGGTAGTTCATAACCCTAGGGTAGTTCATAACCCTAGTGTGGTTCATGACCCTAGGGTAGTTCATGACCCTAGGGTGGTTCATGACCCTAGGGTAGTTCATGACCCTAGGGTAGTTCATACCCCTAGTGTGGTTCATGACCCTAGGGTAGTTCATAACCCTAGTGTGGTTCATGAACCTAGGGTAGTTCATGACCCTAGGGTGGTTCATGACCCTAGGGTAGTTCATGACCCTAGGGTGGTTCATGACCCTAGGGTAGTTCATAACCCTAGTGTGGTTCATGACCCTAGGGTAGTTCATGACCCTAGTGTAGTTCATGACCCTATGTAGTTCATGACCCTAGGGTGGTTCATGACCCTAGTGTAGTTCATGACCCTAGTGTAGTTCATGACCCTAGTGTGGTTCATGACCCTAGGGTAGTTCATGACCCTAGGGTAGGTCATAACCCTAGTGTGGTTCATGACCCTAGGGTCGTTCATGACCCTAGGGTGGTTCATGACCCTAGTGTAGTTCATGACCCTAGTGTAGTTCATGACCCTAGTGTAGTTCATGACCCGAGTGTAGTTCATGACCCTAGTGTAGTTCATGACCCTAGTGTAGTTCATGACCCTAGTGTAGTTCATGTCCCTAGTGTAGTTCATGTCCCTAGTGTAGTTCATGACCCGAGTGCAGTTCATGACCCGAGTGCAGTTCATGACCCGAGTGCAGTTCATGACCCTAGTGTGTCAACATAAATTACGAGTGATTTCAATGGGACTTTCTCCATTAACAATGTTCAATCCGACTACAAACTAAAATAATTTTCAGCGTTTGCATACATTTCCTGCACGACTATTTTCATTTTCACACTGTGCCCCACAGCATGATATGGGCCCCAAAAATATCTAGGACTAGTTCATCGGTGAATTGTTGCAATAATGATTATTCAAATTTTATAGTTAGAATATAGTGGGCAGCACTTGACATGACAGCGAATGAATAAGCCAGTGAGGAATCATTGACAGGTTAGGAATCAAAGTGTTGGCCACTGTTTCCAGGTGACCATAATTAGATGTTACGTTAAGTGTTTTCTTTCATGTAGCTAGCTAGCTAACATACTAATGTTTAGCCTTTTCCTCTCTGATAAGATACTGTTGCACAAACATGCTCATCTAGGCCTACATCAGCACTGGTACCAGGCAGTATTAGCTAACTAGCTACGTTTGCTCTGACTCTTTAGTACATTTTGCAAGCCAGCCAGCTAACTAACAATTAGCATTAGTTGCTAACATAAATGATTTAGCTAAGAAAAGCAAATTAGCAAACAGTAGTTTGATAACAGTAAGATACACAAACAAATAGTGTAACTATAGAACTCTTGTGGAAAGCAGCATGTCACCAACATTGTTGCATCACATCTGACCATGTGGAACGACAAAGTGCTCATGGTCGAACAACTGCTCTCTCCTTGAGTGACAGGGGGCAGGGCTTGGTGAGGTTAGCAGCATGCAGCAGGAGGAGAGGGAGAGGAATGACCAAAGTAGCAAACTACAAGTAAACAACAAAAATGGACATTATAAAAGCCGGATGTGCGTATCACATTTAACAAGTTAAGTAGATAATAAACAAAAGTGAAATAAAGAATAACAATTATTAATAACATAATAACAATTATGTCTATATACACTGTTGTAGCGATGTGAAAATAGTTAAAGTACAAAAGGGAAATTAAATAAATGTACATATGGGTTGTATTTACAATGGTGTTTGTTCTTCACTGGCTGACCTTTTCTTGTGGCAGCAGGTCACAAATCGTGCTGCTGTGATGTCACAAATATGTGTCTCTAATATGGTCATACATTTGGCAGGAGGTTAGGAAGTGCAGCTCAGTTTCCAACTCATTTTGTGGGCAGTGTTCACATAGTCTGTCTTCTCTTAAGAGCCAGGTCTGCCTACAGCTGCCTTTCTCAATAGCAAGGTTATGCTCACTGAGTCTGTACGTAGTCAAAGCTTTCCTTAAGTCAGGTATTCTGCCACTGTGTACTCACTCTCTGTTTAGAGCCAAATAGCATTTTAGTTTGCTCTGTGTTTAAAAAAAAATCTTTCCATTGTGTCAAGTAATTAACTTTTTGTTTTCTCATGATTTGGTTGGGTCTAATTGTGTTGCTGTCCTGAGGCTCTGTGGGGTCTGTTTGTGTTTGTGTTTGTGAACAGAGCCCCAGGACCAGCTTGCTTAGGGGACTCTTCTCCAGGTTTATTTCTCTGTAGGTGATGGCTTTGTTATGGAAGGTTTGGGAATTTTCCTTTTAGGTGGTTGTAGAATTTAACAGATATTTTCTGGATTTAGATAATTAGTGGGTATCGGCCTAATTCTGCTCTGCATGCATTATTTGGTGTTTTATGTTGTACACTGAAGATTTTTTTGCAGAATTCGGCATGAAGAGTCTCAATTTGGTGTTTGTCCCATTCTTGCCAGCAGCATACCACCCTGCATACCACTGTTGGCTTGCTTCTGAAGCTAAGCAGGGTTGGTCCTGGTCAGTTCCTGGATGGGAGACCAGATGCTGCTGGAAGTGGTGTTGGAGGGCCAATAGGAGGCACTCTTTCCTCTGGTCTAAAAAAATGTCCCAATGCCCCATGGCAGTGATTGGGGACACTGCCCTGTGTAGGGTGCTGTCTTTTGGATGGGACGTTAAACGGGTGTCCTGACTCTCTGAGGTCATTAAAGATCCCATTGCACTTATCGTAAGATAAGTGCAATGGTGTCCTGGCTAAATTCCCAATCTGGCCTTCAAACCATCACGGTCACCTAATAATCCCCAGTTTACAATTGGCTCATTCATCCCCCCTCCTCTCCCCTGTAACTATTCCCCAGGTCGTTGCTGCAAATGAGAACATGTTCTCAGTAAACTTACCTGGAAAAATAAAAAAATACATTTTGTGAAGTCTTGGTTTGTGAGCGGACGCCAGACCTCACAACCATAAAAGGCAATGGATTCTATAACTGATTTAAGTATTTTTTGCCAGATCCCAATGGATATTTCGAAATTTATGTTTTGATGGCATAGAAGTCCCTTCTTGCCTTGTTTCTCAGCTTGTTCACAGCTTTGTGGAAGTTACCTGTGGCGCTGATGTTTAGGCCGAGGTATGTCTCATTTTTTGTGTACTCTAGGGCAACTGTGTTTAGATGGAATTTGTATTTGTGGTCCTGTCAACTGGACCTTTTTTGGAACACCATTATTTTGGTCTTACTGAGATTTACTGTCAGGGCCCAGGTCTGCCAGAATCTGTGCAGATGATCTAGGTGCTGCTGTAGGCCCTCCTTGGTTGGGGACAGAAGCATCAGATCATCAGCAAACAGTAGACTCTCCCTCTCTCCCTCCTTCACCCTATTTCCCTCTCTCACTCTCTCTCTCTTTCTCCCTCCCTCCCTCTCTCTTTCTTTACATTGCTGCCTGTACATGAGAGTCAGTGTAGTTTGTAAATTAGTCATAGTTACCTGGGAATCCACCTCCCGCACAACCAGGTTGCTAAGGATTACTATTCAACCAAGCTGCTAAGAATAGCAAACTTTCTCACACAAAGTATAGGCCTAAGTGCAAATGTTGGTGCACTTTATCTAATGTGCAGAAGTCTGATTTCCATTTAAGTAAATAAGACAGTGCTAGATATATTCTCGAGTATAGCAATCTAAATCACATCACTGTTGTTGATGGTTTAATTGGGGCCGTTATTAATGAGGATTAGACAGCCATAAACCAGTTTTAAAGTGTTGATTTAGTAAACAGTTCTAGGCCAGCTGTGGCAGGGTTATTCCCCCTAGTCTATTAGCTATATATGCTAATTAGAGAGAGAGACCCGCCCTGCTCTGGTCCCAGCAACAGATGACCCCTCAAGGGTTAATCCAACTAACAGGCTGTGTTTGGTTTTAGTGTGTGTGTGTGTGCGCGCGTGCGTGCATGCATGTTTGTGTGCGTGCGTGTGTGTGTATGTGTTTGTGTGAGTGCATGTTTGTGTGCGTGTGTGTGAGTGTGTATGTGTGTCAGTTTTTAGGGAATGCAGCACTGGAATTAAACTCTGTTGAGAGTTAAAGGCCATGATTTAGAACAGTGGGCCACAGACATTGATAAATGATCCGTCTTCTGTATCCATTATGTCTTTCAGGAGTTAGCGCTGGTTACCATGGTGTTATTCAGTTAGGAACTGGGTTCTCCAGAGAATGACAACGCTGTGAAAAAGTGTTTTGATTTTATAACTAGACCTAGGCTATCTTTCTGTTTCTTAATAATATGGTGAAGAAACACTTTTGATGTTTCATTAAGTTGATTTAAATGTTATTTTTAGAGGAACACTAAACTCTTTCAGTAATAATTTAGTCACACCATAAAACTCAAGCTCTTGGACTAAATTAGGTTCAAATTAGACTCTGTTAGTCACACACAGAAAAGCCATAAAATAGAATGGCTTTTTAAACTGTGACTTTTAACACCTACACACATAATTGCTTTAATTGCGTCATTACTGTGCCGGTGTGTGTGTGTGAACATGTTGTGTGTTCGACCTCTTTTCTGTCTGATTTTATTACCAGGTCATCATTCTGGCTGTGATGGAATCTCTCTCCTCCCCTTTCTTTCTCTATCTCTCTGGTGGGCAGAGAGGACCAAGGAGCACACTAATCTGAATGGTGATAAAGGCTAGATTCAGTAGAACCAGCCTTCCTAGTTTATCAAATACATTTTTATTTGACACAAGCGCCGAATACAAGAGTAGACCTTATTGTGAAATGCTTACTTGCAAGCCCTTAACCAACAATGCAGAGTAAAAAAATATATTTATATATATATATATATATATATACCGAAGTAAACAAAAGTAACACCATAAAATAACAATAGCGGGGATATATACAGGGGGTACCTGTACAGAGTCAATGTGCGGGGGCACGGGTTAGTTGAGGTAATTGAGGTAATATGTACATGTAGGTAAAGGTGATGTGACCATGCATAGATAGTAAACAGAGTAGCAGCAGCGTAAAAATGGAGTCAATGCAAATAGTCCGGTGGCCATTTGATTAACTGGTTAGCAGTCTTATGGCTTGGGGGTGGAAGTTGTTAAGGAGCCTTTTGGACCTAGACTTAGCTCTCCGGTACCGCTTGCTGTGCGATAGCAGACTATTTTTTGGACCTTCCTCTGACACCGCCTGGTATAGATGTCCTGGATGGCAGGAAGCTTGGTCCCAGTGACGTAGTGGGCCATACCCACTACCCTCAGTTGACGAGCAGTTGCCATACCAAGCGGTGATGCAACCAATCAGGACGCTCTCGATGGTGCAGCTGTAGTACTTTTTGCGGATCTGAGGACCCATGCCAAATCTTTTCAGTCTCCTGAGGGGCGTTGTCGTGTGCGTTGTCGTGGGGAAGGGCAGTGTGGAGTGTAATATAATTTGCATCATCTGTGGATCTGTTGGGGTGGTATGTGAATTGTAGTTGGTCTAGGGTTTCTGGGATGATGGCGTTGATGTGAGCCATGACCAGCCTTTCAAAGCACTTCATGGGTACAGATGTGAGTGCTACAGGGCGGTAGTCATTTTGGCAGATTAACTTGGCGTTCCTGGGCACAGGGACTATTGTGGTCTGCTTGAAACATGTACAGTGGAAGTTGGAAGTTTACATACACCTTAGCCAAATACATTTAAACTCAGTTTTTCACAATTCCTGACATTTAATCAGAGTAAAAATTCCCTGTCTTTGGTCAGTTAGGATCATAACTTTATATTAAGAATGTGAAATATCTGAATAATAGAGAGAATGATTTATTTCAGATTTCTTTCTTTCATCACATTCCCAGGGGGTCAGAAGTTTACATACACTCAATTAGTATTTGGTAGCATTGCCTTTAAATGGTTTAACTTGGGTGAAACGGTAGCCTTCCACAAGCTTCCCACAATAAGTTGGGTGAATTTTGGCCCATTCCTCCTGACAAAGCTGGTGTAACTGAGTCAGGTTTGTAAGGCCTCCTTGCTCGCACACGCTTTTTCAGTTCTGCCCACAATTCTATGGGATTGAGGTCTGGGCTTTGTGATGGCCACTCCAATACCTTGACTTTGTTGTCCTTAAGCCATTTTGCCACACCTTTGGAAGTATGCTTGGCGTCATTGTCCATTTGGAAGAACCATTTGCGACCAAGCTTTAACTTCCTAACTGACACCTTGAGATGTTGCTTCAGTATATCCACATAATTTTCCTACCTCATGATGCCCTTAAATTGTATAATTTATTTACATATTAGGTTGGATTATAAACGTTATTTGACTTGTTTGGAAAAGTTTATTAGTAACGTTTGGGATTAATTTTGTATGCATTTTGATAGAGGGAAACTGGGTGGATTGTTGACTGAAGCGCGCCAGCTAAACTGAGTATTTATGGATATAAAGAAGGACATTATCGAAAAAAGGACCATTTGTGATGTAACTGGGACCTTTTGGAGTGCCAACAGAAGAAGATCATCAAAGGTAAGGCATTTATTATATCGCTATTTCTGACTTTCGTGTCGCACCTGCATGGTTGAAATATGTTTTTCTTGGTTATGTATGCGGGGCGCTGTCCTCAGATAATCGCATGGCAGAAATCAGAAGGATAGAATTATGGTTAGATTTGCCAAATGGAGGGTGAGGGAGAACTTTGTACGTGTCTCTGTGTGTTAAGTTAAGGTGGTATCAAGTTTTTTTCCCTCTAGTTGCACATGTGACATGCTAGTAGAAATGAGGTAAATCTGATTTAAAGTCTCCTGCATTAAAGTCTCTGGCCACTAGGAGCGCGCTTCTGGATGAGCATTCTCTTGTTTGCTTATGTCCTTAAACAGGTCGGTCTTAGTGCCTGCAACGGTTTGTGGTGTAAAATAGACGGCTACGAAAAATATAGATTACTTCCTTAATACTAGAGATCACGCAGCATCTGTAATTGACAAATAGACACAGACCACCGCTCGTCTTCCCGAAGGTTGCTGATCTGTCTTGCCGATGCACGGAAAACCAGCAAACTTGATATTATCCATGTCATCGTTCAGCCATAACTCGGTGAAACATAAGATGTTATAGTTTTTAATGTCCTGTTGGTAGGATAGTCTCGAACGGAGTTCATCCAGTTTATTCTCCAGCGATTGCACGTTCGCCAGTAGGACAGATGGTAAAGGCAGATTATCCACTCGACGTCAAATTCTCATGAAGCACCCGGATCTGCGCCCCCCTGTATCGGTGTTTCCTCTTCATGCGAATTACGTGGATTTGGGCCTGGTCCGGGGGAGGAGCCGTAAATATTTCGCCTCAGATTCATTAAAGAAAAAATCTTTGTCCAGTCCGAGGTGAGTAATCGCTGTTCTGATGTACAGAAGCTCTTTTCGGTCATAAGAAACGGTGTCAGAAACATTATTAATTTTTTTTTTTACAACGCCCTCAAAACAGCAGCCATCCCCTCCGGCACCACTCTCAAGCTTACCTCCTGAATCCTTTCTGTCTGTCTGTCTCGGGTGGCGCAGCGGTCTAAGGTACTGCATCTCAGTGCTAGAGGTGTCACTACAGACTCCCTGGTTCAAATCCAGGCTGTATCACAACTGGCTGTGATTGGGTGAAGCACAATTGGCCCAGCGTCGTCTGGGTTTGGCTGATGTAGGCCATCATTGTAAATAAGAATTTGTTCTTAACTGATGTGCCTAGTTAAATATATATATATATATTTTAAGTGTGTCACTCTGTATTTACCTCAGGACATGAGTCAGCGTCTCACGTTCACCTGTCTCACCTATTGCTTCTAGCTCCCCTCCACAGTCATTCAGTCTATATTAGTTGAACTGTGGTATGTAATGCCACACCTTGAGAAGGTGAGGCTATTCACTCACCTGGCTCAGCTGTGTGGCAACTCTCCTGGGAGCCTAGCCTACCTGAATGGGCTTCTCTCCAGTAAAAAAAAAGGCATTAAGTCAGCAAAGACAAGTGGCAGTGATTCATTGAGAAGTAGAGAGTCTATAGAGACACTCAGTCTGTGCACATGTTCTGTTGAACAAATAGGCCTGAAGGAAAGAGAACGGAGATGGAGTAACTAAATATGTTAAAAGCACTGCTCAAGTATTCATGGTTTATTACAGCACTATAAATTCTGGTTAAATTCTGGTAAACATTTTTTTTTTAGAAGCTCTCTATTTGGTTTTCAATATTCCCATATATACTAGGCTTATAAGACAAACATTTGGAAGATATCAAACATCACCAGTCGAGCAAAACATTGAGTTTCATTGTGGACTTTTTTTATATGGCCTTCACAGCAGTGTTTTCCATTCTGCTCTGTGTCTTCTAGTCATCTAGTTCTGACTGGTTGGGTTTTCCATTCTGCTCTGTGTCTTCTAGTCATCTAGTTCTGACTGGTTGGGTTTTCCATTCTGCTCTGTGTCTTCTAGTCATCTAGTTCTGACTGGTTGGGTTTTCCATTCTGCTCTGTGTCTTCTAGTCATCTAGTTCTGACTGGTTGGGTTTTCCATTCTGCTCTGTGTCTTCTAGTCATCTAGTTCTGACTGGTTGGGTTTTCCATTCTGCTCTGTGTCTTCTAGTCATCTAGTTCTGACTGGTTGGGTTTTCCATTCTGCTCTGTGTCTTCTAGTCATCTAGTTCTGACTGGTTGGGTTTTCCATTCTGCTCTGTGTCTTCTAGTCATCTAGTTCTGACTGGTTGGGTTTTCCATTCTGCTCTGTGTCTTCTAGTCATCTAGTTCTGACTGGTTGGGTTTTCCATTCTGCTCTGTGTCTTCTAGTCATCTAGTTCTGACTGGTTGGGTTTTCCATTCTGCTCTGTGTCTTCTAGTCATCTAGTTCTGACTGGTTGGGTTTTCCATTCTGCTCTGTGTCTTCTAGTCATCTAGTTCTGACTGGTTGGGTTTTCCATTCTGCTCTGTGTCTTCTAGTCATCTAGTTCTGACTGGTTGGGTTTTCCATTCTGCTCTGTGTCTTCTAGTCATCTAGTTCTGACTGGTTGGGTTTTCCATTCTGCTCTGTGTCTTCTAGTCATCTAGTTCTGACTGGTTGGGTTTTCCATTCTGCTCTGTGTCTTCTAGTCATCTAGTTCTGACTGGTTGGGTTTTCCATTCTGCTCTGTGTCTTCTAGTCATCTAGTTCTGACTGGTTGGGTTTTCCATTCTGCTCTGTGTCTTCTAGTCATCTAGTTCTGACTGGTTGGGTTTTCCATTCTGCTCTGTGTCTTCTAGTCATCTAGTTCTGACTGGTTGGGTTTTCCATTCTGCTCTGTGTCTTCTAGTCATCTAGTTCTGACTGGTTGGGTTTTCCATTCTGCTCTGTGTCTTCTAGTCATCTAGTTCTGACTGGTTGGGTTTTCCATTCTGCTCTGTGTCTTCTAGTCATCTAGTTCTGACTGGTTGGGTTTTCCATTCTGCTCTGTGTCTTCTAGTCATCTAGTTCTGACTGGTTGGGGCGGAAACAGAAACGGACAGGAATGGGATGTTTCTACTGCTCCTATCCTGTTTATCCAGCCTTAGACACATTATTCTGCCTTGAGACTTCAGTATTCTTAGACTGCTAAATATATGTATGTGACCAATACAATTTGATTTGTTTTTCAGTGGCCCATTTGTCATGGTAATGTACTGACCCACCTCAATGCTGGTACAGTACACTACATCACTGACTAGGCCTCGTCCCACCTCAATGCTGGTACAGTACACTACATCACTGACTAGGCCTCGTCCCACCACAATGCTGGTACAGTACACTACATCACTGACTAGGCCTCGTCCCACCTCAATGCTGGTACAGTACACTACATCACTGACTAGGCCTCGTCCCACCTCAATGCTGGTACAGTACACTACATCACTGACTAGGCCTCGTCCCACCACAATGCTGGTACAGTACACTACATCACTGACTAGGCCTCGTCCCACCTCAATGCTGGTACAGTACACTACATCACTGACTAGGCCTCGCCCCACCTCAATGCTGGTACAGTACACTACATCACTGACTAGGCCTCGCCCCACCTCAATGCTGGTACAGTACACTACATCACTGACTAGGCCTCGTCCCACCTCAATGCTGGTACAGTACACTACATCACTGACTAGGCCTCGCCCCACCTCAATGCTGGTACAGTACACTACATCACTGACTAGGCCTCGCCCCACCTCAATGCTGGTACAGTACACTACATCACTGACTAGGCCTCGTCCCACCTCAATGCTGGTACAGTACACTACATCACTGACTAGGCCTCGTCCCACCTCAATGCTGGTACAGTACACTACATCACTGACTAGGCCTCGCCCCACCTCAATGCTGGTACAGTACACTACATCACTGACTAGGCCTCGCCCCACCTCAATGCTGGTACAGTACACTACATCACTGACTAGGCCTCGTCCCACCTCAATGCTGGTACAGTACACTACATCACTGACTAGGCCTCGTCCCACCTCAATGCTGGTACAGTACACTACATCACTGGCTAGGCCTCGTCCCACCTCAATGCTGGTACAGTACACTACATCACTGACTAGGCCTCGCCCCACCTCAATGCTGGTACAGTACACTACATCACTGACTAGGCCTCGTCCCACCTCAATGCTGGTACAGTACACTACATCACTGACTAGGCCTCGTCCCACCACAATGCTGGTACAGTACACTACATCACTGACTAGGCCTCGCCTCACCTCAATGCTGGTACAGTACACTACATCACTGACTAGGCCTCGCCCCACCTCAATGCTGGTACAGTACACTACATCACTGACTAGGCCTCGTCCCACCTCAATGCTGGTACAGTACACTACATCACTGACTAGGCCTCGTCCCACCTCAATGCTGGTACAGTACACTACATCACTGACTAGGCCTCGTCCCACCTCAATGCTGGTACAGTACACTACATCACTGACTAGGCCTCGTCCCACCTCAATGCTGGTACAGTACACTACATCACTGACTAGGCCTCGCCCCACCTCAATGCTGGTACAGTACACTACATCACTGACTAGACCTCGTCCCACCTCAATGCTGGTACAATACACTACAGTACTGACTAGGCGGTCCTGTTGATATGCGAGATAGAGAGACCCACAGGGAGCCATAGAAGATGAAGACACAGATCAACAGAGGGAACCTCTCAGCTGGGTATTGTAGAAAACACACAGCCTGTCTGTCAGGATGTCACGCATAGGTTGCATTCCTGGACAAACAATGGTGGAAGTGGGTCTCCCTTTCTTTTCTCTCTCTGTGTCTCTCCCTCTGTCTCTCTATCTGTCCTTGAACCTGCTGTCTGATCTGTTCATTCATTCCAATTAGTGCAGCTCCCATCCGACAGAATGAGGTTCTAGGACCTTGTAAGTAGAGCACACAGCCCATGAACCACCCAGCCCATAAACCAACCAGCCCATAAACCACCAGCCCATAAACCACCAGCCCATAAACCACCCAGCCCATAAACCACCCAGCCCATAAACCATCCAGTCCATCAACCACTCAGCCCATCAACCACCCAGCCCAACAACCACCCAGCCCAACAACCACCCAGCCCAACAACCACCCAGCCCAACAACCACCCAGCCCAACAACCACCCAGCCCATAAACCACCCAGCCCATAAACCACAGCCAGTGAGGCGTAGAGTAATTATACTAGTTCAGATGACAGACTACTGAATAGTTAAATGACTAAATTACCTACTGGATAGATACTGTAGATTTACAGTGCCAGTCAAATGTTTGGATACACCTACACATTTCATGTTTTTCTTTATTTTTACTATTTTCTACATTTTAGATGTCACGTCTACTCTCGCTCTTCCCCTACGGCATTCGACTTCACCGGTTTACTAACCACCTGTCCTGGCATTCATCATTACGCGCACCTGGCATTCATCATTACGCGCACCTGGCATTCATCATTACGCGCACCTGGCATTCGTCATTATGCGCACCTGGCATTCATCATCATGCGCACCTGGCATTCATCATCATGCGCACCTGGCATTCATCATTACGCGCACCTGGCATTCGTCATTACGCGCACCTGGCATTCATCATCATGCGCACCTGCGCTTCATCATTAGGCACACCTGGACTCCATCAATAGGCACACCTGGACTCCATCACTTCACTGATTACCTCCCCTATGTATGTCACCTCCTTAGTTCCATTCCCCAGGCAGTATTGACAATGTGTTTCATGTCTATGTGCTTCTCGTGTTTCTTGTATTGGGCTATGTTTCTGTTTATTATTAAACTCACCACCTGCACTTGCTGATAAGATAAAAATCTGTCGTTCTGTCCCTGAGCAAGGCAGTTAATACGCTTTTCCAAAAGTCTTGAAGGAGTTCCCACATACGCTGAGCACTTGTTGGCTGCTTTACTTTTCCTTCACGCTGCGGTCCAATTTCTACCAGCATGTTAAATGTGCAACCAGAGTAGAAAAAACTCTAGACCACCTTTTACTCCATACACAGAGATGCGTACAAAGCTCTCCCTCACCCTCCACTTAGCAAATCTGACCATAATTCTATCCTCCTGATTCCTGCTTACAAGCAAAAACTAAAGCAGGAATCACCCGTGTTTCAGTCAATAAAGAAGTGACACAGATGCTAAGCTACAGGACTTTTTTTGCTAACTCAGACTGGAATATGTTCTGTGATTCTTCCGATGGCATTGAGGAGTACATCCCATCAGTCACTGGCTTCATCAATAAGTGCATCGACGACTTCGTTCCCACAGTGACTGTACGTACAGTTGAAGTCAGAAGTTACATACACCTTAGCCAAATACTTTTAAACTCAGTTTTTCACAATTCCTGACATTTAATTCAAGTAAAAATTCCCTGTTTTAGGTCAGTTAGGATCAACACTTTATTTTAAGAATGTGAAATGTCAGAATAACAGTAGAGAGAATGATTTATTTCAGCTTTTATTTCTTTCACATTCCCAGTGGGTCAGAAGTTTACATACACTCAATTAGTATTTGATAATATTGCCTTTAAATTGTTTAATTTGGGTCAAACATTTCGGATAGCCTTTCACAAGCTTCCCACAATAAGTTGGTTGGATGTTGGCCCATTCCTCCTGACAGAGCTGGTGTAACTGAGTCAGGTTTGTAGGCCACCTTGTTCGCACACGCTTTTTCTGTTCTGCTCACACATTTTCTATGGGATTGAGGTCAGGGCTTTGTGATGGCCACTCCTTACCTTACCAATACCTTGACTTTGTTGTCCTTACGCCATTTTGTAACAACAAAGTATACTTCGGGTCATTGTCCATTTGGAAGACCAATTTGTGACCAAGCTTTAACTTCCTGACTGATGTCTTGAGATGTTGCTTAAATATATCCACATCATTTTCCTTCCTCATGATGCCAATTATTTTGTGAAGTGCACCAGTCCCTCCTGCAGCAAAGCACCCCCAAAACATGATGCTGCCACCCCCGTGCTTCACGGTTGGGATGGTGTTCTTCGGCTTGCAAGCCTCCCCCTTTTTCCTCCAAACATAACGATGGTCATTATGGCAAAACAAAACAGTTCTATTTTTGTTTAATCATACCATAGGACATTTCTCCAAAAAATACAATATTTTTCCCCATGTGCAGTTGCAGACCATAGTGTGTCTTTTTTATGTAGGTTTTGGAGCAGTGGCTTCTTCCTTGCTGAGTGGCCTTTCAGGTTATGTCGATATAGGACTCGTTTTACTGTGGATATAGATACTTTTGTACCTGTTTCCTCCAGCATCTTCACAAGGTCCTTTGCTGTCGTTCTGAGATTGATTTGCACTTTTCACACCGAAGTACGTTCATCTCTAGGAGACAGAACGCGTCTCCTTCCTGAGTGATATGACGGCTGCGTGGTCCCATGGTGTTTATAGTTGCGTACTATTGTTTGTACAGATGAACATGGTACATTCAGGCGTTGGAAATTGCTCCCAAGGATGAACCACACTTGTGGAGGTCTACAATTTTCTTTCTGAGGTCTTGGCTGAATTCTTTTGATTTTCCCATGATGTCAAGCAGAGGCACTGAGTTTGAAGGGGGGCCTTGAAATACATCCACAGGTACACCTCCAATTGACTCCAATGATGTCAATTAGCCTATCAGAAGCTTCTAAAGCCATGGCATCATTTTCCAAGCTGTTTGAAGGCACAGTGAACTTAGTGTATGTAACCTTCTGACCCACTGGAATTGTGATACAGTGAAGTATAAGTGAATTATAAGTTAAATAATCTGTCTGTTAACAATTGTTGTAAAAATGACTTGTGTCATGCACAAAGTAGATGTCCTAACTGACTTGCCAAAACTATAGTTTGTTAACAAGGAATTGTTGGAGTGGTTGAAAAACAATTTTGAATGACTCCAACCTAAGTGTATGTAAACATCCAACTTCAACTGCATACCCCAACCAGAAGCCATGGATTACAGGCAACATCTGCACTGAGCTAAAGGGTAGAGCTGCCGCTTTCAAGGAGCGGGACTCTAACCCGAAAGCTTATAAGAAATCCTGCTATGCCCTCCGACGAACCATCAAACAGGCAAAGCGTCAATACAGGGCTAAGATTGAATCATACTACACCGGCTCCGACGCTCGTCTTATGTGGCAGGGCTTGCAAACTACCGACTACAAAGGGAAGCACATCCACGAGCTGCCCAGTGACATGAGCAGACAAGCTAAATGATTTCTATGCTCGCTTTGAGGCAAGCAACACTGAAGCAGACATGAGAGCATCAGCGTTTCCAGACAACTGTATGATCATGCTCTCTGTAGCCGATGTTAGAGTAAGACCTTTAAACAGGTCAACATTCACAAAGCCGCAGGGCCAGACGGATTACCAAGACGTGTACTCTGAGCATGCGCTGACCAACTGGCAAGTATCTTCACTGACATTTTCAACCTGTCCCTGACTGAGTCTGTAGTAACAACATGTTTCAAGCAGACCACCATAGTTCCTGTGCCCAAGAACACAAAGGCATCCTGCCTAAATGACTACACACCCGTAGCACTTACGTTTGTGACCATGAAGTGCTCTGAAAGGCTGATCATGGCTCACATCAACACCGTAATCCCAGAAACCCTAGACACACTCCAATTTGCATACCGCCCCAACAGATTCACAGATGATGCCATCTCTGCATGGCCAGGCACTACTCCAACAGGAGGCTGAAAATACATGGGTCCTCAGATCTTTAAAACGTTCTACAGCTGCATCATCGAAAGTATCTGACCTGACTGGTTGCATCACTGCCTCGTGTAGCAACTGCTCAGCCTCCGACCGCAAGGCACTACAGAGGGTAGTGCATATGGCCCAGTACATCACTGGGGCCAAGCTTCCTGCCATCCATCACCTCTATACCAGGTGGTGTCAGAGGAAGTCCCTAAAACTCCAGCCACCCTAGTCATAGACTGTTCTCTCTGCTACCGCACGGCAAGCGGTACCGGAGCACCAAGTCTAGGTCCAAGAGGCTTCTAAAACAGCTTCTACCCCCAAGCCATGAGACTCCTGAACATCTAATCAAATGGCTACCCAGACTATTTTCATTTGTAATGGCATTCAGAGGTGGAAGAAGGATCGGACCAAAGTGCAACGTGGTAAGTGCTCATGATGATTTATTCAAAACGAACTGAACACTGAAATACAAAACAATAAACGATGTGAACAAAACAAAAAACGAAACAGTACCGCGTGGCCCAAAACACTCACACGGAAACAAACACCCATAAACCAAAAGTGAAACCCAGGCTACCTAAGTATGATTCTCAATCAGAGACAACTAACGACACCTGCCTCTGATTGAGAACCATACTGGGCCGAACACAAAAACCAACATAGAAAAACAAACAGACTGCCCATCCCAACTCACTGACTGAAACATACTGAAACATACTGAAACATACTGAAACAAAGACTGCCCATCCCAACAGACTGCCCATCCCAACTCACTGACTGAAACAAAGAATAAAATAACAGAAATATGGTCAGAACGTGACAGCATTGTCCCCCCCCCCTTTTACGCTGCTACTCTCTGGTGATTATCTATGCATAGTCACTTTAACTCGACCTACATGTACATATTACCTCAACTAACCGGTGCCCCCATACATTGACTCTGTACCGGTACCCCCTGTATATAGCCTCCACATTGACTCTGTACCGGTACCCCCTGTATATAGCCTCCACATTGACTCTGTACCGGTACCCCCTGTATATAGCCTCCACATTGACTCTGTACCGGTACCCCCTGTATATAGCCTCCACATTGACTCTGTACCGGTACCCCCTGTATATAGCCTCCACATTGACTCTGTACCGGTACCCCCTGTATATAGCCTCCACATTGACTCTGTACCGGTACCCCCTGTATATAGCCTCCACATTGACTCTGTACCGGTACCCCCTGTATATAGCCTCCACATTGACTCTGTACCGGTACCCCCTGTATATAGCCTCCACATTGACTCTGTACCGGTACCCCCTGTATATAGCCTCCACATTGACTCTGTACCGGTACCCCCTGTATATAGTCTCCACATTGACTCTGTACCGGTACCCCCTGTATATAGCCTCCACATTGACTCTGTACCGGTACCCCCTGTATATAGTCTCCACATTGACTCTGTACCGGTACCCCTGTATATAGCCTCCACATTGACTCTGTACCGGTACCCCCTGTATATAGCCTCCACATTGACTCTGTACCGGTACCCCCTGTATATAGCCTCCACATTGACTCTGTACCGGTACCCCCTGTATATAGCCTCCACATTGACTCTGTACCGGTACCCCCTGTATATAGCCTCCACATTGACTCTGTACCGGTACCCCCTGTATATAGCCTCCACATTGACTCTGTACCGGTACCCCCTGTATATAGCCTCCACATTGACTCTGTACCGGTACCCCCTGTATATAGCCTCCACATTGACTCTGTACCGGTACCCCCTGTATATAGCCTCCACATTGACTCTGTACCGGTACCCCCTGTATATAGCCTCCACATTGACTCTGTACCGGTACCCCCTGTATATAGCCTCCACATTGACTCTGTACCGGTACCCCCTGTATATAGCCTCCACATTGACTCTGTACCGGTACCCCCTGTATATAGTCTCCACATTGACTCTGTACCGGTACCCCCTGTATATAGCCTCCACATTGACTCTGTACCGGTACCCCCTGTATATAGTCTCCACATTGACTCTGTACCGGTACCCCCTGTATATAGCCTCCACATTGACTCTGTACCGGTACCCCCTGTATATAGCCTCCACATTGACTCTGTACTGGTACCCCCTGTATATAGCCTTCACATTGACTCTGTACCGGTACACCCTGTATATAGCCTCCACATTGACTCTGTACCGGTACCCCCTGTATATAGCCTCCACATTGACTCTGTACCGGTACCCCCTGTATATAGTCTCCACATTGACTCTGTACCGGTACCCCCTGTATATAGTCTCCACATTGACTCTGTACCGGTACCCCCTGTATATAGCCTCCACATTGACTCTGTACCGGTACCCCCTGTATATAGCCTCCACATTGACTCTGTACCGGTACCCCCTGTATATAGCCTCCACATTGACTCTGTACCCCCTGTATATAAAAAATGTACTTATCTATTTTTTACTTAACACTTATTTGTCTTAAAACTGCATTGTTGGTTAAAGGCTTGTAGGTAAGCATTTCACAGTAAGGTCCACTACACCTGTTGTATTTGAAGGCCTGATTCACGCAGTCTCCTCTGAACAGGTGATGTTGAGATGTGTCTGTTACTTGAATTCTGTGAAGCATTTATTTGGGCTGCAATTTCTGAGGCTGGTAATGAACTTATCCTCTGCAGCGGAGGTATCTGTGGGTCTTCCTTTCCTGTGGGTGTTCTCACGAGAGCCAGTTTCATCATAGCGCTTGATAGTTTTTGCAACTGCGGTCTAGTAATTTTCCGAATTGGCTGACCTTCATGTCTTAGAGTAATGAAGGACTGTTGTTTATCTTTTCTTATTTGAGCTGTTCTTGCAATAATATGGACTTGGTGTTTTACAAAATAGGACTATCTTCTGTATACCACCCCTACCTTGTCACAACACAACTGATTGGCTTAAAGGCATTAAGAAGGAAATAAATTCAAGTGGAGTGGAGGGAGAGAGAGAGAGGGGGATGAGGAAGGGGTGGAGAGAGAGAGGGGGGGGGATGAGGAAGGGGTGGATTGGAGGGAGAGAGAGGGGGATGAGGAAGGTGCGGAGTGGAGGGAGAGAGAGAGGGGGATGAGGAAGGGGTGGGGTTAGGCAGCACGCTGGTTAACCAACTGAGAATGACATCATCTCCAGAGGTGTGTGTGTGTGTGTGTGTGTGTGTGTGTGTGTGTGTGTGTTGGTTTCATGGTTCAATGGATGTTGCCAGAATTCTAGGATTATAAGAAAAATGTGACACACAAGGTGCGGTCACAATGACACATCCTTAGTGAACCTATATCTAAGTATGTCAGTGTGTTACCTATCGATGATAATCAATCAGTGACATTATAATGTGAGAAAACACAAGGTAGCAGATGAAAATAGCCTTGGCCTAGTTAAAGTGATACGCTAATCTTTCAGCACCACAATATGTTCAGGGCCTCTTTATACCCTGTCCTTGGTGGTCTATAAACACCATGGTTCAGGGCCTCTTTATACCCTGTCCTTGGTGGTCTATAAACACCATGGTTCAGGGCCTCTTTATACCCTGTCCTTGGTGGTCTATAAACACCATGGTTTTGACGAGTGTAGCAGAATGCAGTGGTCGAGACGAGACCATCACATCGATCTCTGGCCTGCTGTGTTGGGATGAGATGAGATAGAGAATAGAAAGGTGTCAATGATGGGGCCAGGTGGCACGGTGACAAGCCTCTAGTTGGCTGGCTACACACTGTAAACCATGACCTCAGCAATACCCATTCTGTCTATTAGACACAGCAAACCATGACCTCGGCAATACCCATTCTGTCTGGCAGACACACTTCAGGTGACCTTTAGAGAAACGGCCTGCCAACCAAAAGTCAGCAAGTTGTCGTCCTCGGGAGGACCCTATGTGGCATATTTTTACTTGTCAGCATTTTCGATCGCAAAGTTTTTGAATAGGAGTCACTCAGCATAGTCTACACCTAACCTTCACCTTGAATTGAGATATTATGCAGATTTAAGGTTGTCCTCTCCTCCAGAGGAATGTCAAGGTGGCACAACGTTGTAAGACTCAAGACCTCTCAAAACAACTCTACACTCTTAGATGAAAAGGTGCTATCTGGAACCTAAAAGGTTTCTTCGGCTGCCCCCATTGGAGAACCCTTATTGGTTCCAGATAGAACCATTTTGGTTTCAGGTTAAAACCCTTTTGGGTTCTATGTAGAAACCTTTCCACAAAATGAAGTCTTCAATTTAATGATAGTAAAGACATGACAGAGTTTTGGGCCATCTCTGCCCAGGGGATGAAAGCTTCCCACTCCCCCAGCCGGTCCTGGCAATAGGACCGCAGAAACCTACCCACATCCTGGTTAACTCTCTCCACCTGCCCGTTACTCTCAGGATGAAAACCTGAGGTGAGGCTGACCGAGACCCCCAGGCGTTCCATAAACGCCCTCCAGACTCTAGATGTGAACTGGGGACCCCGATCAGAAACTATATCTTCAGGCACCCCGTAGTGCCGGAAGACGTGGGTGAACAGGGCCTCCGCAGTCTGTAGAGCCGTAGGGAGTCCGGGCAAAGAAAGGAGACGGCAGGACTTAGAATACCGATCCACAACGACCAGGATCGTGGTGTTTCTTTGTGACGGAGGAAGATCCGTCACAAAATCCACCAATAGGTGTGACCACGGCCGTCGTGGCACGGGTAGGGGTTGTAATTTCCCTCTGGGCAGGTGTCTAGGTGCCTTGCACTGGGCGCACACCGAGCAGGAGGAAACATAAACCCCCACGTCCTTAGCTAAAGTGGGCCACCAGTACTTCCCACTAAGACAGAGCACTGTCCGACCGATGCCAGGATGACCAGAGGAGGGTGACGTGTGGGCCCAACAGATCAAACAATCTCTGACATCAGACGGAACGTACAGACGCCCAACTGGACACTGGGTGGGAGTGGGCTCTGTATGTAACGCCCGCTCGATGTCCGTGTCCACCTCCCATACCACCGGTGCCACCAGGCAAGAAGACGGAAGTATGGGAGTGGGATTCGTGGACCACTCCTCTGTGTCATACATCCTGGACAGTGCACCTGCCTTTGCGTTCTGGGAACCTGGTCTGTAGGATAGGGTGAAAACAAAACGGGTGAAAAACATGGCCCACCTTGCCTGGCGAGGGTTCAGTCTCCTCGCCGCCCGGATGTACTCCAAATTGCGGTGGTCAGTCCATATGAGGAAAGGGTGTTTAGCCCCCTCAAGCCAATGCCTCCACGCCTTCAGAGCCTTGACAACAGCCAACAGCTCCCGGTCCCCCACATCATAGTTCGCTCCGCCGGGCTGAGCTTCTTCGAAAAGAAAGCACAGGGGCGGAGCTTTGGTGGCGTACTCGAGCGCTGAGACAGCACAGCTCCTACCCCAGCCTCGGACGTGTCCACCTCTACTATAAATGCCAAGGAGGGATGAGCCAGCACGGGAGCCCAGGTAAACAGAGCCTTTAGGTGACCAAAAGCCCTGTCCGCCCCAGCTGACCACTGCAGTCGCACCGGTCCCCCCTTCAGCAAGGAGGTAATGGGAGCCGCTACCTGACCAAAGCCCTGGATAAACCTCTGGGAGTAGTTGGCACGGCTGAAATGCGGTCATTTTCCATCTCCACCCCTGACGCTGACAGGAGGTAACCTAGGAAGGAGACAGACTGTTGGAAGAACAGACATTTCTCAGCCTTGACATACAGGTCATGCTCCAACAGTCGACCAAGCACCTTGCGCACCAGGGACACATGCTCGCCGCTTGTGGCGGAGTATATTAGAATATCATCTATATACACACCACTACACCCTGCCCGTGCAGGTCCCTGAAAATGAGGAATAGGATGAGAAATAGGATGCAGTTTGGAATGGAACCTAGATGAGAAATAGGGTTCTGTTTGGAATGCAACCTAGATGAGAAATAGGATGCAGTTTGGAATGGAACCTAAATGAGAATAGGGTTCTGTTTGGAATGGAACCTAGATGAGAAATAGGGTTCTGTTTGGAATGGAACCTAGATGAGAAATAGGGTTCTGTTTGGAATGCAACCTAGATGAGAAATAGGATGCAGTTTGGAATGCAACCTAGATGAGAAATAGGGTTCTGTTTGGAATGCAACCTAGATGAGAAATAGGATGCAGTTTGGAATGGAACCTAAATGAGAATAGGGTTCTGTTTGGAATGGAACCTAGATGAGAAATAGGGTTCTGTTTGGAATGGAACCTAGATGAGAAATGGGGTTCTGTTTGGAATGCAACCAGAGACGTTTAAACGGGTGAAGAGTGAGCCATCTGGAATTGATTGTTGAGAAGTAAAATTGTTGTTTCTATCTTCAGGAAGGGTTGTTGAATGGTTACTGAACGCTCTGCTTTACTGAACAGTCATTTCCTCTTGCTGCGCTACAGCCCGCTCTCATTCTCCCAGGTGCCAAGAGTAGACTGGAACTTTCTGGAAACACTTTCTGTTTTCATTTGATTTGAGGCAGACCTTAAGTCAGACATTTCTCTCTAACTATAATTTCCCTTGTATTACCTAATGAGATGAAGGAATTTGGATTTTGGGTGGCAAAGGGTCAGGGTTTGGAGTGGGGATCTCTTCTCTCTCTGACTTGTTCCAGGAGTTCCAACAGTGGATTAGTCCTGTTTCTGCAACTTGGACAGCAAAAGCAATGGCATTCTGTTTTGATTTGAGTCAGCCCTAGCATGGCTTCCAGACTTTGTGCTCCCCCAGTGGGGGTCTTATAAGAGATTGTGGGGTTGTTGGGTTCGTAGTGTCTCCCTCTTCTGCATGGGGAATGCTTGGCCATCTGGCTAGGGGGTATTGTTCTCCAGACAAAGCAGAGGAGGGACTTTAAACGCTTGTCCACTGCCTGCTCAGAAAACCAAGCTCAGGAATCGGGGTTGAAAGCGTTTGTCTTCTCCAGTACATCAAGCAGTCATCCCTTTATCAGTCATCCCTTTCATTCATCCCTCTATCCCTCTGTATGTATGAGAGTTTCACAGGCCATTCAGATTGCAGAGATGAGCAGAGAAGAGCAGTCTCAGGCTCTCAGCAGACACTCACACAGCCTTCCCCAGAGAACTCTGTCTCTCAGCAGACACTCACACAGCCCTCCCCAGAGAACTCTGTCTCTCAGCAGACACTCACACAGCCCTCCCCAGAGAACTCTGTCTCTCAGCAGACACTCACACAGCCCTCCCCAGAGAACTCTTGTCTCTCAGCAGACACTCACACAGCCCTCCTCAGAGAACTCTGTCTCTCAGCAGACACTCACACAGCCTTCCCCAGAGAACTCTGTCTCTCAGCAGACACTCACACAGCCCTCCCCAGAGAACTGCCTCTCAGCAGACACTCACACAGCCTTCCCCAGAGAACTCTGCCTCTCAGCAGACACTCACACAGCCCTCCCCAGAGAACTCTGCCTCTCAGCAGACACTCACATAGCCTTCCCCAGAGAACTCTGTCTCTCAGCAGACACTCACACAGCCTTCCCCAGAGAACTGCCTCTCAGCAGACACTCACACAGCCTTCCCCAGAGAACTCTGTCTCTCAGCAGACACTCACACAGCCCTCCCCAGAGAACTGCCTCTCAGCAGACACTCACACAGCCCTCCCCAGAGAACTCTGTCTCTCAGCAGACACTCACACAGCCCTCCCCAGAGAACTCTGTCTCTCAGCAGACACTCACACAGCCCTCCCCAGAGAACTCTTGTCTCTCAGCAGACACTCACACAGCCCTCCTCAGAGAACTCTGTCTCTCAGCAGACACTCACACAGCCTTCCCCAGAGAACTCTGTCTCTCAGCAGACACTCACACAGCCCTCCCCAGAGAACTGCCTCTCAGCAGACACTCACACAGCCCTCCCCAGAGAACTCTGCCTCTCAGCAGACACTCACATAGCCTTCCCCAGAGAACTCTGTCTCTCAGCAGACACTCACACAGCCTTCCCCAGAGAACTGCCTCTCAGCAGACACTCACACAGCCTTCCCCAGAGAACTCTGTCTCTCAGCAGACACTCACACAGCCCTCCCCAGAGAACTGCCTCTCAGCAGACACTCACACAGCCTTCCCCAGAGAACTCTGCCTCTCAGCAGACACTCACACAGCCTTCCCCAGAGAACTCTGCCTCTCAGCAGACACTCACACAGCCCTCCCCAGAGAACTCTGCCTCTCAGCAGACACTCACATAGCCTTCCCCAGAGAACTCTGTCTCTCAGCAGACACTCACACAGCCTTCCCCAGAGAACTGCCTCTCAGCAGACACTCACACAGCCCTCCCCAGAGAACTCTTGTCTCTCAGCAGACACTCACACAGCCTTCCCCAGAGAACTCTGTCTCTCAGCAGACACTCACACAGCCCTCCCCAGACAACTGCCTCTCAGCAGACACTCACACAGCCTTCCCCAGAGAACTCTGTCTCTCAGCAGACACTCACACAGCCCTCCCCAGACAACTGCCTCTCAGCAGACACTCACACAGCCTTCCCCAGAGAACTCTGTCTCTCAGCAGACACTCACACAGCCCTCCCCAGAGAACTCTTGTCTCTCAGCAGACACTCACACAGCCTTCCCCAGAGAACTCTGTCTCTCAGCAGACACTCACTCATTTGGACTTGTGGTTTCACTTAATTCTCTGTACTGGACGATGATTATAATGGCAATTGTGATCCAATCATTAATTCATACATTGTGCCCCTGGCCTGAGAGGATGGAAGTTCAATATGTAGCTAGATGTAGAAGGCTAATGTTAACTAGCTAACGTTGCCCATGAATGGAAGTTAGGCTAGTAAGCAAGCATTTTAGCCATGTAGCCTAGGATAACAAAAAATGCAAGCGTGTACTGTATGACAGTGATAGACTGTTTCATCAACATAAAAGAGAGGAGGGGTTTCTCGACCTGTAGGGTGAGTCAACATGTTTTTACTACTTGCACGGGCACGCACGCACACGCACACATCAGAAAAATGGACAGCCACATCATATTTAGTTTACGTTGATTGGACTAAATAGTTTTTGGTATCTTTTAGTTGTCACTTTATTAGACTAAGCACAGGTGATAGTATGTTGAAATGATTCTGGAATAGTGGAGGCAGCTCCTGTTAGCTTTGCGACTTGTGGTAACTCTCCTTGTTTTTTAGTGGTCAAGAAATGTTGAAAACATTAACTTGCTTGACCATGCTGTTTGTTACACACAATATGCTTTGTTGCAAACCAAGCTTCACCAGACAGATGTTGCTCTCTGGTTTTGTGATGAAACAATGGTGTGGATGAATTTATTCTGCCACTGTGTCTTCTTATTGTTTCTGCCTTTAGGCCTATACAGTTGAAGTCGGAAGTTTACATACCCTTACGTTGGAGTCATTAAAACTTGTTTTTCAACCGCTCCACAAATGTCTTGTTAACAAACTATAGTTTTGTCAAGTTGGTTAGGACATCTACTTTGTGCATGACAAGTCATTTTTCCAACAATTGTTTAAAGAAAGATTGTTTAACTTATAACTCACTGTATCAGGTACTTCTACACCTGCATTGCTTGCTGTTTGGGGTTTTAGGCTGGGTTTCTGTACAGCACTTTGTGGCATCAGCTGATGTAAGAAGGGCTATATAAATTGATTTGATTTGATCACAATTCCAGTGGGTCAGAAGTTTACATACACTAAGTTGACTCCGCCTTTAAACAGCGTGGAAAATTCCAGAAAATTATGTAATGGCTTTTGAAGCTTCTGATAGGCTAATTGACATCATTTGAGTCAATTTGAGGTGTACCTGTGGATGTATTTCAAGGCTGACCATCAAACTCAGTGCCTTTAAGGTTGACATCATGGGAAAATCTAAAGAAATCAGCCAAGACCTCAGAAATAAAATTGTAGACCTCCAATAGTCTGGTTCATCCTTGGGAGCAATTTTCAAACACCTGAAGGTACCACAATTATCTGTACAAACAATAGTACACAAATATAAACACCATGACACCACGCAGACTTCATACCGCTCAGGAAGGAGATGCGTTCTGTCTCCTAGAGATGAACGTACTTTGGTGCAAAAAGTACAAATCAATTCCAGAACAACAGCAAAGGACCTTGTGAAGATGCTGGAGGAAACAGGTACAAAAGTATCTATATCCACAGTAAAACAAGTCCTAAATCGACATAACCTGAAAGGCTGCTCAGCAAGGAAGAACCCACTGCTCCAAAACCACCATAAAAAAGCCAGACTAAGGTTTGCAACTGCACATGGGGATAAATATCTACTTTTGGAGAAATGCCCTCTGGTCTGATGAAACCAAAATAGAACTGTTTGGCCATAATGACCATCGTTATGTTTGGAGGAAAAGGGGGGAGGCTTGCAAGCATCCCAACCGTGAAGCACGGGGGTGGCAGCATCATGTTGTGGGGGTGCTTTGCTGCAGGTGGGACTACTGCACTTCACAAAATAGATAGCATCATGAGGGAGGAAAATTATGTGGATATATTGAAGCGACATCTCAAGGCATCAGTCAGGAAGTTAAAGCTTTGTCGCAAATTGGTCTTCCAAATGGACAACGGCCCCCAGCATACTTCCAAAGGTGTGACAAAATGGAGGACAACAAAGTCAAGGTATTGGAGTGGCCGTCACAAAGCCCTGACCTCAATCCCATAGAAAATTTGTGGGCAGAACTGAAAAAGCGTGTGCGAGCAAGGAGGCCTACAAACCTGACTCAGTTACACCAGCTCTGTCAGGAGGAATGGGCCAAAATTCACCCAACTTATTGTGGGAAGCTTGTGGAAGGCTATCCAAAACATTTGACGTTTGACACACACACACACACACACACACACACACACACACACACACACACACACACACACACACACACACACACACACACACACACACACAGAGAGAGACAGACAGACAATCTGAAGTGAGTCCCAACAGCGTAGCCTACATCAGACATGGAGATATTAAGGTCACTGGACACTAGTCTCACCTGTGCCAGTTTACAGGATGATATGATCAAAATGTAAATGCCTTTAGAGTATAAAGAGAACAGGCTGTTTCTACCCCCAGGGATTTAGTCTCCATGGACATTGTAAAGAGCTTATAGGGGAAAAGCCAGAATACAAAATGTCTGGATCGGATCATTATGAAAAGGCTGTTTCTCTGAGTGGTTAGGTCTACAGCTGACAACCTGGTTAGGTCTACAGCTGACCACATGGTTAGGTCTACAGCTGACCACATGGTTAGGTCTACAGCTGACCACATGGTTAGGTCTACAGCTGACCACATGGTTAGGTCTACAGCTGACCACATGTTAGGTCTACAGCTGACCACCTGGTTAGGTCTACAGCTGACCACATGGTTAGGTCTACAGCTGACCACATGGTTAAGTCTACATCTGACCACCTGGTTAGGTCTACAGCTGACCACATGGTTAGGTCTACAGTTGTAAGCTATCTTATGCATTAACTACAATCTCCTACTAGCTTAAACACTAGGCCCCCATGCTAGAAGGCAACGCTAGACAGCCAACCTCTAGGGACCTAGAGAGAGATAGAGAGAGGTTGGAGAGATTGAAGTGAAACATATTATTTGCCATTATATCATCTGTGAGAGAGAGAGATGTTAAATACAAAATATAAAAAGTTGTGAGTACACAACATGATATTATACGTTTGATTTTAGCATCACAGTTCTGTGGTTGTTGTGGTGCCCCAATATGGGGTCATCTCCTAACACTGAAAGGAGATGACACATCTATCTGCCAATTAGAAAGAGAGCCTCTTTGGTCTCTAAACAATATCTCATTTAGATTACGCACGCACACGCACACACACACACACGCACGCACACACGCAGATCTCTTTTTCTGTCTGTTTCGGGAACTCAGTAGATTTTGACTCCGCCTCCATTCACAATGGCTTTCATCTTGTTGTAAGGTTAAGCCTACATGGGAAAATGTTACCTTACTGTATAGTTGGTGAAAGATGGCTAGAGTGTTTCTCTCAGATCTCTGATCTCTCTCTGTCTGGTGGTAACAACGATGATGATCGTTGACGATGATCAGATCACCACTGTGGCCTACTACAGAACAATCTCCTTGACTGATCTAATGATTGGGTGAATCTTTAAACTTATTTTCTTGATTCCTTGATTCCTTGATTCCTTGATTCCTTGATTCCTTGCCTCTTCCACAAAAGAGCTGAGATTCATCAGCCATCTTCCATATTCCTGGTCTTCTTGGTTTGCTCCGGAGTAGATACGATGAGATGAACGTGAGCAAAACGTGTTTTTTGGAAACTATCTCCAGCTCTAACCATTGATGTTTTCCGCTCTGCTGAGACAATGTAGGGCTTTCAGCTCTATGTTCGGACGATTAGACAAGCTAGATATTCACATACTATTTAATATACACGGCACGTACTGCTGCATAGCTTACAGTATACTATCTATTACCAGGCTATGAACCCAGTATCCCTTTAGAAGAAGAGCTATTGGTCGACTAGTTTCCTAGCGAGGGGTGCCACAAGCTACCCTATGGGGTGTAAAATCAAAACATCTAAACGGAAGGGGGATGAAAGTTACCCTCTGGGTTTTGACGGGGGCTGGTAGCAGCAGGGGGTCTGGGATGGGGCTGAGGGGGCTCAAGGTTGCCGATCTCAGTGCAAAGAGGAAGGATACTGCAGCGCTAGCAGGTTCTAATACTACGCAGTCTTGTTGCTAGGATACACTGCTTTTTTTTTACGGTGTTTTGCAGTGTTATGGGGTGCGCTCTCTCCCCCCCTCAATCTCTTTCTCTCCCTCTCTCTCTCGTTCTTTCTCTCTCCCCCTCAATCTATTTCTCTCTTTCTCTCCCTCTCTCTCTCTTGTTCTTTCTCTCTCTCTTTTTCTCTCTCTCACACTCTTTCTCTCTCCCTCTCTCTCTTGTTCTTTCTCTCTCCCTCTCTCACACTCTTTCTCTCTCCCTCTCTCTCTTGTTCTTTCTCTCTCCCTCTCTCACACTCTTTCTCTCTCCCTCTCTCTCTTGTTCTTTCTCTCTCCCTCTCTCACACTCTTTCTCTCTCCCTCTCTCTCTTGTTCTTTCTCTCTCTCTTTTTCTCTGTCTCCTTGTCTCTTTCCCCTCTCCCTGTCTCTCTATTTTTCTTCCCTCCTCGACAAGTTTGGACTGTCACTTTTGTGTTTGTTTAACTTCAAAGCGAGTTGAGTCATGTTGGGAAGAATGCCAGCTAGAAGGAGTGGACCCACAGTTTCCTGGTTGTATAGCTGTAGATGAGAAACAGTTGTTCTTTTAGCTGCATGGAACACATGGTCCCATTCATTCAAACCTGCAACAGACAGACAAACCCTGAACATAGGCCTAACACAAAACATGAAAAATCACTCCCGCAAAGACCCATGGTAGAATTGAACCTTCCCAGTCTAATTGTGATCCACTCCGTCTAGACAATTTATTTTATTTTATGTGAATAATGACAACCTTATAAATGTGAGTAACGGCAACCTTGGATGATGTTTGCTTTGTGAGCTTCTGCACACCGCCTAAATCGAACCAATCCAGGGGAAACACTGGAATTAGTAAAATATGAAAACTTGTTTCTCGATGTGCATCTCCGTATTCTAACCTTACGATGGTGGCCCATTTTTCTCATGAAATTGGAAAGTGTGGGCTCAGACACACCAGTAGCGTTTGCTGGCCCAGAGTACAGAGCACCTCTGAACGTCATTTGAGAAACCGATTGTGCAGCGATTTGACATGTAGAATCGCGTGAACAATGTCGGCAGGCAGACGTCTACAGCAGGTGGTCCCTAAAACACAGCGCGCTGAACGATCGTCAGACGAACGCTAGATCCACATTCGGTGCGATGTGTGCGAGCCTGTAGAGGTTAGGGTTACATGAAGCTGCTCTACCTCACCTGGATAGAGAGAAGTAGGGTTCCTACCGGCAGCCACAGCAGAGGGCCGGCCGTCCCCCGTACCACAGCAGAGGACTGGCCGTCCCCTGTACCACAGCAGAGGACTAGCCGTACCCTGTACCACAGCAGAGGACTGGCCGTCCCCTGTACCACAGCAGAGGACTGGCCGTCCCCTGTACCACAGCAGAGGACTGGCCGTCCCCTGTACCACAGCAGAGGACTGGCCGTCCCCTGTACCACAGCAGAGGACTGGCCGTCCCCTGTACCACAGCAGAGGACTGGCCGTCCCCTGTACCACAGCAGAGGACTGGCCGTCCCCTGTACCACAGCAGAGGACTGGCCGTCCCCTGTACCACAGCAGAGGACTGGCCGTCCCCTGTACCACAGCAGAGGACTGGCCGTCCCCTGTACCACAGCAGAGGACTGGCCGTCCGCTGTACCACAGCAGAGGACTGGCCGTCCGCTGTACCACAGCAGAGGACTGGCCGTACCCTGTACCACAGCAGAGGACTGGCCGTCCCCTGTACCACAGCAGAGGACTGGCCGTCCCCTGTACCACAGCAGAGGACTGGCCGTCCCCTGTAACACAGCAGAGGACTGGGCGTCCCCTGTACCACAGCAGAGGACTGGCCGTCCCCTGTACCACAGCTGAGGACTGGCCGTCCCCCGTACCACAGCAGAGGACTGTCCGTCCCCCGTACCACAGCAGAGGACTGGCCGTCCCCCGTACCACAGCAGAGGAATGGCCGTCCCCGGTACCACAGCTGCAGCATTTAGGAGGTGTGGAAAACTAATCTTCATTCACCATCTGCAGCTGAGAGAGAGAGTGTGATGAAGAGAGAGAGAGGAAGAGAGGAAAACTAAACATCTCCATCTGCAGGGGAAGGAACACACCATGCCCATTAAAATGAAGTCAAAGAGAGAGAAAGAGATATGGAGAGTGAGAGAGTGCCTGGAGTCTGGCTGGTGTGGTTTAGCTTTAGCTTCAAAGAGAATCTGTCAAACTTAGCCCAGTGTCTGACTGACTAGATGTCAGAATCAGAACAAGACCTCTCACTGAGCTGAATAACAGAGAACACTCTGCCTAGTTGGCCTGTTAGCACTGATCTAGGATCAGTGTATACTCCTCTGAATCACAACCTTAAGTACTAGAGGATATAACACAAATCTAACCTGAGTAACAGAAAACACTGGCTGTGAGCACAGGTCTAGGATCAGTGTATCCTCTCTGAATCATAACCTTAAGGGCAGGGCTGCCCAACTCTTTTCTTGGAGATCTACCGTCCTCTGGGTTTTCAGTCCAATCCTCTTCCTGGAGAGCTACTGTCCTGTAGGTTTTCAGTCCAACCCTCTTTCTGGAGATCTACCGTCCTCTGGGTTTTCAGTCCATCCCTAATTTAACACACCTGACTCTACTAATTAGCTGCTTAACAAAGACCTTAACTAGCTGAATCAGATATGATAAGATCAGGTGGAAGGTACCAAAAAAACGTTATGCAGCATTGATGGTCCCCAAGAACACAGTGGCCTCCATCATTATTAAATAAAATAAGTTTGGAACCACCAAGACTCTTCCTAGAGCTGGTCGCCCGGCCAAACTGAACAATCAGGGGAGATGGGCCTTGGTCAGGGAGGTGACCAAGAACCAGATGGTCACTCTAACAGATCTCCAGAGTTCCTGTGTGGAAATGAGATAACCTTCAAGAAGGACAACCATCTCTGCAGCACTCCACCAATCAGGCCTTTAAGGTAGAGTGGCCAGACGGAAGCCACTCCTCAGTAAAAGGCACATGACAGCCCGCTTTGGAGTTTCCCAAAAGGTTCCTAAAGACTCTCAGACTTTGAGAAAATAAGATTCTCTTGTCTAACAAAACCCAGATTGAACTCTTTGGCCTGAATTCTAAACGTCACGTCTGGAGGAAACCTGGCACCATCCCTACGGTGAAGCATGGTGGTGGCACCATCATGCTGTGGGGTTGTTTTTCAGCAGCAGGGACTGGGAAACAAAGATCGATGCTCTGTTCATCGTTGCCAAGTACAGAGAGATCTTTGATGAAAACCTGATCCATGGCACTCAGGACCTCAGACTGGGGCAAAGTTTCAACCTTTCAGCAGGATAACGACCCTAAGTACACAGTCAAGATAACACAGGAGTGGCTTCGGGACAAGTCTCTGAATGTCCTTGAGTGACCCAGCCAGAGCCCGGAATTGAACCTGATCGAACATCTCTGAAGAGACCTGAAAATAGCTGTGCAGCAATGCTCCCCATCCAACCTGACAGAGCTTGAGAGGATCTGCAGAGAAGAATGGGAGAAACTCCCCAAATATAGGTGTGCCGAGCTTGTAGCATCTTACCCAAGAAGACTCAAGGCTATAATCGCTGCCAAAGGTGTTTCCACAAAGTACTGAATAAATGGTCAGAATACTTATGTTAAATGTGATTTTTCAGTGTTTTATTTTTGATAAATTATCAAACATAAAAATAGAAAAAACGTTATACACCCGTTGCTGACAGGTGCAGGGCCTCCCGGGTGGCGCAGTGGTTAAGGGCGCTGTACTGCAGTGCCAGCTGTGCCATCAGAGTCCCTGGGTTTGCGCCCAGGCTCTGTCGTAACCGGCCGCGACCGGGAGGTCCGTGGGGCGACGCACAATTGGCCTAGCGTCGTCCGGGTTAGGGAGGGCTTGGTCGGTAGGGGTGTCCTTGTCTCATGGCGCACCAGCGACTCCTGTGGCAGGACAGGCACAGTGCGCGCTAACCAAGGTGGCCAGGTGCACGGTGTTTCCTCTGACACATTGGTGCGGCTGGCTTCCGGGTTGGATGCGCGCTGTGTTAAGAAGCAGTGCGGCTTGGTTGGGTTGTGTATCGGAGGACGCATGACTTTCAACTTTCGTCTCTCCTGAGCCCCTACGGGAGTTGTAGCGATGAGACAAGATAGTAGCTACTACAAGAATTGGATACCATGAAGTTGGGGAGAAAAAGGGGTAAAAACAACAACAACAACAACATTGCAATCTATTTCCTTTTTTTCCTTTTTTATTTTTATAAATGAGCAAAAATGTCTCTGCTTTGTCATTATGGGGTATTGTGTGTTGATTGATGAAAACAACAACAATTTTATCAATTTTATAAGAAAGCTATAGACTAACAAAATGTGGAAAAAGTCAAGTGGCCTGAGTACTTCCCGAAAGCTCTGTGTACTTAATTGTTTTTACCTTGCTTTAAAGTAGCCTATTAGATCTCCTCTCTTTCTGCATTTTGAACGGATACTGTATGTTCATCTCTGTCACACGAAACCACTCTCATGTGCAGTCCCTTTTGACAACAGTAATTTCCCATTAATTGCATTATGGAACAAACATTTGCACGTAGCCTACTGCCTTGTGCGCATTGCTGCGCTTATAATGTGAAGAAATGATAGTTTATCAATATTTTAAGCTAAACGTTCTGATCTGTTGCAATGGGACAGTTTTTTTTATGTAGCCTATGTGTAACTGGTTGTATTAATTTGGGACCTGTCGTCCCACAACTGTCCCAGTGTTTGTTTGGAATAGGCTATTTCTTTCTCGACAAGCTGACTAGTAGAATAGGTCAACTTTTATACTATGGTGGTAGGGGGGGGGGGTGTATTAGATTGACATAAGCTAGTGATTCTGCTGTACGTTACTCGTCTTGATGATGTGGAAAAGTACATCTTGACAGTCACTCTAACATCTTCAAAGTGAACATCAGAATTTGGTAAGAAGGACTGCACATTGTTGCATCCTCGATTTGCATGTTCTTTTTATATGAATTACAATCATCTAAATGTGATATCTGTCATTCTGAGCACTGTGGATGGATGCCCTAATCAGGTTACTCACCCAATACAGTTAGACTCATTCTAGTATGAGTTATTTACAGTTAGACTCCTTTAAGAAAACCATGCATCACAAATTTGTTTATTTGCACAATTTCTTTCATTCAGTTTTGCTTCTAAAATGTCCACACTCACTGAAAAAGACATTTGGTAGCTACTAGCTATATTTGTATAACAGGTAGGCTAGTTGAGAACAAGTTCTCATTTACAATTGTGACGTGGCCAAGATAAAACAAAGCAGTTCGACACATACAACAACACAGAGTTACACATGGAGTAAAACAAACATACAGTCAATAATACAGTAGAAAAATAAGTCTATATACAATGTGAGCAAGTGAGGTGAGATAAGGGAGGTAAAGGCAAAAAAAGGCCATGGTGGCAAAGTAAATACAATATAGCAAGTAAAACACTAGAATGGTTGATTTGCAGTGGAAGAATGTGCAAAGTAGAGGTAGAAATAATGGGGTGCAAAGGAGTAAAATAAATAAATACAGTAGGGAAAGAGGTAGTTGTTTGGGCTAAATTATAGATGGGCTATGTACAGGTGCAGTAATCTGTGAGCTGCTCTGACAGCTGGTGCTTAAAGCTAGTGAGGGAGATAAGTGTTTCCAGTTTCACAGATTTTTGTAGTTCGTTCCAGTCATTGCAGCAGAGAACTGGAAGGAGAGGCAGCCAAAGGAAAAATTGGCTTTGGGGGTGACCAGTGAGATATACCTGCTGGAGTGGGTGCTACGGGTGGGTGCTGCTATGGTGACCAGCGAGCTGAGATAAGGGGGGACATTACCTAGCAGGGTCTTGTAGATGACCTGGAGCCAGTTGGTTTGGTGACGAGTATGAAACGAGGGCCAGCCAACGAGAGCGTACAGGTCGCAGTGGTGGGTAGTATATGTAGCTTTGGTGACAAAACGGATGTCACTGTGATAGACTGCATCCAATTTATTGAGTAGTGTATTGGAGGCTATTTTGTAAATGACATCGCCGAAGTTGAGGATTGGTAGGATGAGCAGTTTTACAAGGGTATGTTTGGCAGCATGAGTGAAGGATGCTTTGTTGCGAAATAGGAAGCCAATTCTAGATTTAACTTTGGATTGGAGATGTTTGATGTGAGTCTGGAAGGAGAGTTTACAGTCTAACGAGACACCTAGGTATTTGTAGTTGTCCACATATTCTAAGTCAGAGCCGTCCAGAGTAGTGATGTTGGACAGGCGGGCAGGTGCAGGCAGCGATCGGTTGAAGAGCATGCATTTAGTTTTACTTGTTTTTAAGAGCAATTGGAGGCCACGGAAGGAGAGTTGTAATGGCATTGAAGCTCGCCTGGAGGGTTGTTAACACAGTGTCCAAAGAAGGGCCAGAAGTATACAGAATGGTGTCGTCTGCGTAGAGGTGGATCTGAGACTCATCAGCAGCAAGAGCGACATCATTGATGTATACAGAGAAGAGAGTCAGTCCAAGAATTGAACCCTGTGGCACCCCCATAGAGACTGCTAGAGGCCCGGACAACAGACCCTCCGATTTGACACACTGAACTCTATCAGATAAGTAGTTGGTGAACCAGGCGAGGCAATCATTTGAGAACCCAAGGCTGTCGAGTCTGCCAATGAGGATGTGGTGATTGACAGAGTCGAAAGCCTTGGCCAGGTCAATGAAGACGGCTGCACAGTATTGTTTCTTATCGACGGCGGTTAAGATATCATTTAGGACCTTGAGCGTGGCTGAGGTGCACCCATGACCAGCTCTGAAACCAGATTGCATAGCGGAGAAGGTATGGTGGGATTCGAAATGGTCGGTAATCTGTTTGTTGACTTGGCTTTCGAAGACCTTGGAAAGGCAGGGTAGGATAGATATCGGTCTGTAGCAGTTTGGGTCAAGAGTGTCCCCCCCCCTTTGAAAAGGGGGGTGACCGCAGCTGCTTTCCAATCTTTGGGAATCTCAAACGACACGAAAGAGAGGTTGAACAGGCTAGTAATAGGGGTGGCAACAATTTCGGCAGATAATTTTAGAAAGAAAGGGTCTAGATTGTCTAGCCTGGCTGATTTGTAGGGGTCCAGATTTTGCAGCTCTTTCAGAACATCAGCTGACTGGATTTGGGAGAAGGAGAAAGACAGTACATACAGTACACTTAGCCGCTAGGCTACCTGCCAACCCATTCACATACAGTACACAACTTAGTATTATAGTTCTGTTGTACGTTCTACTTCTCTCCAGCTAACCTGGGCTCAGTGAGTCTACGACTATGTGTGTTCTATCCAGGGCTCATGCCTCTTCCTGGCGGCTCCCCTGGAAGAAAGGTCATTGTAGCGTAGAGAGGGAGAGGGAGACGTGGAGGGAGAGAGAGGGAGAGAGGGGAGATATTAGATGGTCAGTCAGGCAGAAACATCTCATGTGGCCATGTACAGACACATACCGTCCGTGTACAGACATAGGAGACTATGAGTCCATATCTCTGTCAGTGGGTATAGGAGACTATGAGCCCATATCTCTGTCAGTGGGTATAGGAGACTATGAGCCCATATCTCTGTTAGTGGGTATAGGAGTCCAGAGTCCAGAGTTCTGTAGACTAGAGAGCCTTTGGGAGCTAATTCATAATGTGCCATGGAGGTTTAGAATGGGTTGGATTTGCATGTTGTTTGATGCTGTTTGATGCAAAGCAATTATTGTCATACATTTGTATAGTCTGGCTATATGTTTGATGTTTGAGTTATTTACAGTTAGACTCATTATAGGATGAGGTATTTACAGTCAGACTCATTATAGAATGAGTTATTTACAGTCAGACTTATTATAGAATGAGTTATTTACAGTCAGACTACTTATAGAATGAGTTATTTACAGTCAGACTCATTATAGGATGAGGTATTTACAGTCAGACTCATTATAGAATGAGTTATTTACAGTCAGACTTATTATAGAATGAGTTATTTACAGTCAGACTACTTATAGGATGAGTTATTTACAGTCAGACTCATTCTAATAATAATGAATAATTTTGCACACCCAATTTTTCAGTTTTTGATTTGTTAAAAAAGTTTGAAATATCCAATAAATGTCGTTCCACTTCATGATTGTGTCCCACTTGTTGATTCTTCACAAAAAAATACAGTTTTATATCTTTATGTTTGAAGCCTGAAATGTGGCAAAAGGTCGCAAAGTTCAAGGGGGCCAAATACTTTCGCAAGGCACTATATGTATTGAGATTCGATGTTCCAAACATTACTCACCATACGTCTGCTGCAGAGGGACAAGAGGGAGTCATGAGAAAACAAGTTATCAGCCATCAAAATAAAAGTGCAGAAAACTAATTGGCTCCCTATTTAGAGTTTTCCTAATTGTTACATATTTGTGGTAACTATGTCTCAGGTACTCAAAACTGTAAACAGAAAAAGGTTAGCCAATTTCCCCAAACCACACAGACATCTTGCAAAATGAAACACAGCTATCAAAAACCTGTACTCCCTGCTCAAAATGAAACTCTGCTTACAAATTAGACACACACATCAAATGAATCTATCTTAGTGACAACTGAGATCAGACTGTGGCACATTAAAAAAAACACTACCAGAACCTATTTCAAATCAAATTAAATGTTATTGGTCACATACACATGGTTAGCAGATGTTAATGCGAGTGTAGCGAAATGCTTGTGCTTCTAGTTCCAACACTGCAGTAATATCTAACAAATAATCTAACAATTCCCAACAACTACCTAATACACACAAATCTAACTATTCCCCCAACAACTACCTAATACACACAAATCTAACTATTCCCCCAACAACTACCTAATACACACAAATCTAACTATTCCCCCAACAACTACCTAATACACACAAATCTAACTATTCCCCCAACAACTACCTAATACACACAAATCTAACTATTCCCCCAACAACTACCTAATACACACAAATCTAACTATTCCCCCAACAACTACCTAATACACACAAATCTAACTATTCCCCCAACAACTACCTAATACACACAAATCTAACTATTCCCCCAACAACTACCTAATGCACACAAATCGAACTATTCCCCCAACAACTACCTAATACACACAAATCTAACTATTCCCCCAACAACTACCTAATACACACAAATCTAACTATTCCCCCAACAACTACCTAATACACACAAATCTAACTATTCCCCCAACAACTACCTAATACACACAAATCTAACTATTCCCCCAACAACTACCTAATACACACAAATCTAACTATTCCCCCAACAACTACCTAATACACACAAATCTTAACTATTCCCCCAACAACTACCTAATACACACAAATCGAACTATTCCCCCAACAACTACCTAATGCACACAAATCTGAAGGAGTGAATGATAAAATGTACATATAAATATATGAATGAGCGGTGAACGAGCAGCATAGGAAAGATGCAGTAGATGGTATAAAATACAGTATTTACATGTGAGATGAGTAATGAAAGATATGTAAACATTATTGAAGTGGCATTATTTAGAGTGCATTGTATAAAGTGGCCAGTGATTGGATCTCAATGTAGGCAGCAGCCTGTGATGTCACTGTGATAAAGGGGTTTTACGTGTCTATTGCATTTAGAGGTTTTTCCTCATTATTTAAAGTGGGCCCAGCTTTGATGCACCTGTGTTGACCTCGCCTTCTGGATGATAGCGGTGTGAACAGGCAGGGGCTCGGATGGTCCTTGATGATCTTTTTGGCCTTCCTGTGACATCGGGTGCTGTAGGTGTCATGGAGGTCAGGTAGTTTGCCCCTGGTGATGCGTTGTGCAGACCGCACCACTCTCTGGAGAGCCTTGCGGTTGAGGGAGGCGCAGTTGCCGTACCAGGCTGTGATACAGCCCAACAGGATGCTCTCGATTGTGCATCTGTAAAAGTTTGAGTCTAAAGACTAAGACTGTGTTGTTATACTGTATGTTGTTTGTGTGTACTCAAACAAGAAAGGAAAACAAATGCAAAACATTTAGTTTTATATTTCAACGTGACTGAATACATGTCAAACAGCATACTGTAAGCACACATACAATAAAAATTTAACATACAGTAAATATATTTTGCATATGCAAAGGAAGAAAAATAGGCCTATTTCTACTACATGTTAGATCAATTGTACAGAATAGATGAAGAAACTGTCAAAATACAGTCAAACTAAATCATTAGTCAAGAAACAAATACTCAAAAAATCAGTAATGTCTGTTGTTTTGGTCCGGCCACAGATTTTCATCAACATCACAGGTGATATTCTCCTTGGTCCAGAGAGCAGGGGAAATATCTTCTGGTGTTCACAACTGACAGGACTCTTCTGGAATGTCACCACAGGGCTCCTCCATTGCCTGGAGAAGGGCCGTACGTTCTTGGGGTTTGCGATCATACACCTTCCACCACCATGCTGAAAACAACTCCTCAGTGGGGTTGAGAAATGGGGAATATGGTGGAAGATAGAGAATTGTAAATGTGGGATTGTCATGGAACCAGTTGCAGACCTGAGCTGTCATGCCCTGACCGTAGATTGCTTTGCATGTTTCTATTTTTTGTTTGGTCAGGGTGTGATGTGGGTGGGCATTCTATGTTTGTATGTCTAGATTGTGTATTTCTATGTTTTGGCCGGGTATGGTTCTCAATCAGAGACAGCTGTCTTTCGTTGTCTCTGATTGAGAACCATACTTAGGTAGCCTGTTTTCCCACTGTTAGTTGTGGGTGCTTATTTTCTGTTTAGTGTTGGTTGCACAACTGTTTCGGCTATTCTTGTTGTTATTTTGTATTCAGTGTTCAGTCAAGTTAAGCTAATAAAGATTAACACGTACCCCGCTGCATTTTGGTCCAATGACTCCTCTTCTTCGTCCGACGAAAGCGGTGACATGAGCAGCCCGATGGAAACTCACGTTTTCCCAAATTAGAACATACATTTGCTGCTCAGGATCACCTTGCCCTCTCTGCTCTGGCTGAACTGGACTGGACTCTGTAGATTTGCTTCATCCGAAGATGGTGTTTCTTAAGGATGTGGGCCATGGTTCATAAGCTCACTCTGATGTTATGGAAGATGGCAGAGTTTTCAATAATCTGTTAGATTTCCCACAGTCTTATGGCATTCTTTTCAACTACCATTTGTACAATGGCAGCCTCCTGTTCATCTGTAAATAGACACATTCTATTTTGTCTTTCAGTTCTACAAAAAAACAAAGTAGCATACAGTACAGTAAACACTACAGTAATACAGTATACAAGATACTCATGTTATAAAGTAGCATACAGTACAGTAAACACTACAGTAATACAGTATACAAGATACTCATGTTATAAAGTAGCATACAGTACAGTAAACACTACAGTAATACAGTATACAAGATACTCATGTTACAAAGTAGCATACAGTACAGTAAACACTACAGTAATACAGTATACAAGATACTCATGTTACAAAGTAGCATACAGTACAGTAAACACTACAGTAATACAGTATACAAGATACTCATGTTACAAAGTAGCATACAGTACAGTAAACACTACAGTAATACAGTATACAAGATACTCATGTTATAAAGTAGCATACAGTACAGTAAACACTACAGTAATACAGTATACAAGATACTCATGTTATAAAGTAGCATACAGTACAGTAAACACTACAGTAATACAGTATACAAGATACTCATGTTATAAAGTAGCATACAGTACAGTAAACACTACAGTAATACAGTATACAAGATACTCATGTTATAAAGTAGCATACAGTACAGTAAACACTACAGTAATACAGTATACAAGATACTCATGTTATAAAGTAGCATACAGTACAGTAAACACTACAGTAATACAGTATACAAGATACTCATGTTATAAAGTAGCATACAGTACAGTAAACACTACAGTAATACAGTATACACGATACTCATGTTATAAAGTAGCATACAGTACAGTAAACACTACAGTAATACAGTATACAAGATACTCATGTTACAAAGTAGCATACAGTACAGTAAACACTACAGTAATACAGTATACAAGATACTCATGTTATAAAGTAGCATACAGTACAGTAAACACTACAGTAATACAGTATACAAGATACTCATGTTATAAAGTAGCATACAGTACAGTAAACACTACAGTAATACAGTATACAAGATACTCATGTTATAAAGTAGCATACAGTACAGTAAACACTACAGTAATACAGTATACAAGATACTCATGTTATAAAGTAGCATACAGTACAGTAAACACTACAGTAATACAGTATACAAGATACTCATGTTATAAAGTAGCATACAGTACAGTAAACACTACAGTAATACAGTATACAAGATACTCATGTTATAAAGTAGCATACAGTACAGTAAACACTACAGTAATACAGTATACAAGATACTCATGTTACAAAGTAGCATACAGTACAGTAAACACTACAGTAATACAGTATACAAGATACTCATGTTACAAAGTAGCATACAGTACAGTAAACACTACAGTAATACAGTATACAAGATACTCATGTTATAAAGTAGCATACAGTACAGTAAACACTACAGTAATACAGTATACAAGATACTCATGTTATAAAGTAGCATACAGTACAGTAAACACTACAGTAATACAGTATACAAGATACTCATGTTATAAAGTAGCATACAGTACAGTAAACACTACAGTAATACAGTATACAAGATACTCATGTTATAAAGTAGCATACAGTACAGTAAACACTACAGTAATACAGTATACAAGATACTCATGTTATAAAGTAGCATACAGTACAGTAAACACTACAGTAATACAGTATACAAGATACTCATGTTATAAAGTAGCATACAGTACAGTAAACACTACAGTAATACAGTATACAAGATACTCATGTTATAAAGTAGCATACAGTACAGTAAACACTACAGTAATACAGTATACAAGATACTCATGTTATAAAGTAGCATACAGTACAGTAAACACTACAGTAATACAGTATACAAGATACTCATGTTATAAAGTAGCATACAGTACAGTAAACACTACAGTAATACAGTATACAAGATACTCATGTTATAAAGTAGCATACAGTACAGTAAACACTACAGTAATACAGTATACAAGATACTCATGTTATAAAGTAGCATACAGTACAGTAAACACTACAGTAATACAGTATACAAGATACTCATGTTATAAAGTAGCATACAGTACAGTAAACACTACAGTAATACAGTATACAAGATACTCATGTTATAAAGTAGCATAGCTACCAATTTCATACATACGTTAATACATAAAACATTTGCTTTGTTTCCCCCTTACAGAATGTATTGGAATCTACAGTCTTTACTGTGCTTTATGTTGTACTACTGTCAAGTAGTAAAAGTAGTAGAGAGGTCCAATGTCTGCAGTACGTACCTATTCTGATTTGGAACGTTCGGATGATGGATGCTACAGTGAAGCGGTTCAAATTGGGCTGCACTCTCAGCCAAGCCTCTCTCAAGGTCAAACCGGTGTTGACCACATAGTCCACCACAGTCACCCAAATTCCATCAGAGATTTACACTCCTTGTTCTTGGCCTTCCTCTACTTCTCTTTGCCAAGTTTGCTTCCATTGGACTGCATGGTGTGTGTGTGAGCTGAACTGCAGCAAACACCAAATAATGCATGCAGAGCAGAATTAGGCCGACACTCGCTAATGATCAAAATCCAGAAAAGAGCTGTTCAATTCTACAACCACCTAAAAGGAAGCGATTCCCAAACCTTCCATAACAATGCCATCACCTACTGTAGGGGATGCGTAACTGGTGGCATGGAAGTCAGACGCAGGAGAGCAGAACTGGGTAATAACCGGAGCAGTATCAAAACCATCCAGAAATACAAAATATGGGTACAAAACCCGTCGCGCACCAGTCAAAATGTGCACAAGCACTTACAACAAACAATTTCAGAATGGGGGGGGGGGCAGAGGGTTAAAAACACGACAAGTAATGAGGGAAATGTAAACCAGGTGTGTGGGAAAACAAGACAAAACAAATGGAAAATGAAAGGTGGATCGGCGATGGCTAGAAGGCCGGTGACGTCGTCTGCCGAACGCCGCCCGAACAAGGAGTGGAACCGACTTCGGCGGAAGTCGTGACACCTACAGAGATTAACCTGGAAAAGAGTCCCCTAAACAAGCTGGTCCAGGGGCTCTGTTCATAAACAGACCCAACAGAGCCCCAGGACAGCAACACAATTAGAGCCAACCAAATCATGAGAAAACTAAAAAATTATTACTTGACACATTGGATAGAATTACAAAAAACAGAGCAAACTTGAATGCTATTTGGCCCTACACAGAGTACCTGACCACTGTGACAGACCCAAAATTAAGGAAAGCTTTAAATATGAACAGACTCCGTGAGCATAGCCTTGCTATTGAGAAAGGCTGTCGTAGGCAGACCTGGCTCTCAAGAGAAGACGGGCTATGTGTACACTGCCCATAAAATGAGGTGGAAACTGAGCTGCACTTCCTACCCTCCTGCCAAATGTATGACCATATTAGAGACACATATTTCCCTCAGATTACACAGATCCACAAATAATAATAAAAATATCAAATTTGAAAACATATCAAATTTGAAAACAAATCAAATTTTGATCAACTCCCATATCTACTGGGTGAAATACGACAGTGTGCCATCACAGCAGCACAATTTGTGACATGTTGCCACAAGAATAAGGCAAACTAACACCATTGTAAATCCAACCTATATTTATGTTTATTTATTTTCCCTTTCTTACTTTAACTATTTGTACAGCATTACAAAACTATACATAATATGACATTTGAAATGTCTTTATTCTTTTGGAACTTTTGTAAGTGTAATGTTTCCTGTTAATTTTAATGATTTATTTCACTTTTGTTTATTATCTATTTAACTTGCTTTGGCAATGTAAACATATGTTTCCCATGCCAATAAAGCCCTTAAATTGAATTGAATTGAGATGCGGAGAGAGATGCATAGAGAGAGAGATACACAGACAGAGTGAAAAACCTGGACAAAGGGGGAAACATATGTTTCTGTCTGTTAATCTGGAGTTTATCACAGTAAGATGATTAGGGTTTGGGATCCTCCCAAATGGCAGACTATTCCCTTTATAGTGCACTACTTTTGAACAGGGCACTAATTTTGCAGTGCACTATAACTGGAATAGGGTTCCATTTGGGACACACGGGAGCTTTGATGCTCCTTCCCTTCCTCTGCATTAAACATAACAGGCGAAGCCAATTAGTTACAACATTTGAGGTACAAGGCACAGATCTAGGATCAGCTTCCTGCCCTAAAATCCCAAATGTTTAGGGAGGAAAACCAGCCAAACTGACTTTGGATCAGTGTCTGGGGGAACTTGAACCTAAATCACAGCCGCACTTCATCTCAAACCGTAAGTAAAGCAAATCAAATGAAATGAAATTGTATTTGTCACATGCTCCGAATTCAACAGGTGAAAGCCCTTAACCAACAATTCAGTTTTAAGAAAAATAAGTGTTAAGTAAACATAGATAACTAAAAAATAGAAAATAAAAGTTCAAATAATTAAACACTAGCAATAAAATAAAAATGGTGAGGCTATTTACATGGGGTACATGCACAGAGTCAATGTGCGGGAGCACCAGTTAGTTGAGGTAATTGAGGTAATATGTACATGTAGGTAGAGTTAAAGTGACTATGCATAGATAATAACAGAGAGTAGCAGCAGCCTAAAAGAGGTGTCTGGGTAGCCCTTTAATTAGATGTTCAGGAGTCTTACGGCTTGGGGTTAGAAGCTTTTAAGAAGCCTTTTGGACCTAGACTTGGCACTCCTTTACCGCTTGCCGTGCGGTAGCACAGAGAACAGTCTATGACTAGGGTGGCTGGATTCTTTGACAATTTTTAGGGCCTTCTTCTGACACCGCCTGGTATAGAGGTCTTCAATGGCAGGGAGCTTGGCCACAGTGATGTACTGGGCCGTACGCACTACCCTCTGTAGGGCCTTATGGGTCGGAAGCCGAGCAGTTGCTATAGTGATGCAACCAGTGCTCTCGATGGTGTAGCTGTATAACCTTTTGAGGATCTGAGGACCCATGCCAAATCTTTTCAGTCTCCTGAGGAGTAATAGGTTTTGTCGTGCCCTCTTCACAACTGTCTTAGTGTGTTGTGATGTGGACACCAAGGAACTTGAAACTCTCAACCTGCTCCACTACAGCCCTGTCGATGAGAATGGGGGCGTGTTCGGTCCTCCTTTTGCTGTAGTCCACAATCATCTCCTTTGCCTTGATCACATTGAGGGAGAGGTTGTTGTCCTTGCACCACAAGGCCGACTCGTTAAAGAAAAAGTATTTCTCCACTATGGGGTGAATAATTTCTGTCCTGATATCTAGAAGCTCTTTTCAGTCATATGACATTTTTGGCCGATATTGATATTCAATATTTTCCTTGACAAAATAAATGGTGTCATCATCTAATATAGCCCTAATTTATAAGACAGTTCTTATTTGATTAATGGTGGTCAGACCCATTTATGTGAAGCTAGCCACAATAAGGATTAGCCACAATAGTGGACTTTGCGGTTAGCCTTCAAAACAGAAGCATGGCATAATTCTACTATTTGTATTCATTTGCATCACTGTCGATGACATACTTTTATTTTGAAGGCAAACCGCAAATTCCACTGTTGTGCCTAATCCTTATTGTGGCTAGCTTCACAACACATAACCCGGTCTGGTCGAGCATCACTTGCCAGATGACGCTAGCTGGCTGCTTATAACGTTAGTTTTGGGCAACAGGGTTAAGTAGCTAGCTATTTATTTTCATGAACTGAAGTTCATGAGAAGAACAAGTGGCCACCTAGCTAATACTTACTCACAAGGATTCCTAAATCAATGCTAAGAATAATGAAAATGACTGCAGTTTTTACTGGTCATTGTTTTCAGGCTGGTTGTATTGGTGCTAGCTAGGTACCAAGCTAAAGCTAGCTACCCCAGAAGTTGCAGTCAAACAAATTATGCTTTATTACCAACGCGGTATTGTAAATACGTCGTTCGTGGCCGGTGTTCGTGGCCGGTGTTCGTGGCCGGTGTTCGTGGCCGGTGTTCGTGGCCGGTGTTCGTGGCCGGTGTTCGTGGCCGGTGTTTGCTTGTTTGCAGACTTTTTTTTGTACAGTTTGACAGTGTTACTGTATCTTTTTTTAAACTCCGGTGGGGCTCTGAAAAATAGAGCACTTGGTAGTGTGCACCGGTGCTCGACCAGTAGGCGAAAGCCAACATCACCCACGACAGAGAACGATTGATTGTCAAGGGCAATGATTTCCATTATCTTGGCTTTAATGGATTTCCCCTTTGAGTTGTCTCGCTGAAATTTCTCGCTGGCCTTCACTTGATTGACTGTAACTTTGTAAAATAAGCACCAATCGGGGTAAAACAAAGCTAGCTAGATAGCCAATAAGCTGGGCTTTACGGGAGTATGTGGAGACCCCGTATCTGTCGCAAAATGTTCCTGCTAACCTTGTGCGACATCAAGCCTTTTCCTTTTGGACAAAAATTATAAGAATATGGAGAGTTTTGAATTTATGAGAACTGGGACTTTTGCAAATGTTGAACTTATGGCTACTAATATTGGAAAAGCTAAATCAATGTCCAAGTATACAGATTTGACGAAATTCTTGCAGAGTAAATGTCTCCTTCACGATTTGCCCAAATGTACCTGGGTGACTTCACACTAAATGTCATGTAGTTTGCTCATACTTCAAGTTATCCACATACACTGCTGCCAACACATATGCACATATACTGCTGCCATCTTGTGGACACTGTCAGAATTACAACCAGAGTGATGCCTAGTTTTGGGACCATTCTGTTGCATTTTAAAGATGGTGGTTCAAAATAAAACGATTGGTTTCTACCAGATCTATTGTGTTATATTCTCCTAGATTCATTTTACATTTCCACAAACTTCAAAGTGTTTCCTTTCAAATGATACCAAGAATATGCATATCCTTGCTTCAGGGCCTGAGCTACAGGCAGTTAGATTTGGGTATGTCAATTTAGGCGAAAATTGAATAAAAGGGGGCTATCCCTGAGAAGTTTAAATGGAGAAGACACGTTTCAGTTGAATTCATTCAGTTGTACAACTGACTAGGTATCCCCCTCTCCTCATGTATAATGACTGATTGATGATTGGCAAGGCTCCATTGCGTTTTATGTGAGAGAGAGAGAGAGAGAAGCCAGCTCTTACTGCGATGGATGAAATATTGGTAGTCCCTCCTCATCAGGGAGGTTAACCATCTGGCTATAAACCTCTCGTCTCTGTTCGGACGCTAATGGAATTTGTCCCCCCCCACAGACATACAAACATACGTACTTACAGATCTAATGGTTCTCAGAACAAGGCAGAAGGCAGAGAGGCTTCTATCAACTTGATTAGTGCATACTAGTCATTCATGGACTTACAGGAGTGATATGAAGATCTGTGTAGGATGAAGTGGTCTTCCTTGTACACTTCAGTGAATGCAGTGAATCCTCCTCAGTCTCCTGACTCTCCAAGCTGTCCTCTAGAGTAGAGTTTGACGTCTACATCTTTGTGTCCTCTCCTGACGTAGTCTGGCTCTTGAAGTCTGTGAAGTCACGTGGGTCAAGCATCAGCCAGGCTACTCCTGACCAACAGTTCCCCAAAAACCCACTATCAGCCAATCACAGGAGAGGACAGGGAATGGCCCCATCCTGTGACTCTGTGTTTTCTTAATGTGGTTTGACACCATGCCCTTCTCTGCTGTGGAGGTCACTGCACCAACATTACAGAATACAGAGGGAGAAGGAGAGGGGAAGAGAGAGAGAGACAGCATCATTTAACTATAGCCATTTCACCCTGTAAGGGCACATTCCTCAAAGTCAATCGAACTTGACACAATTAAACAAGATGAGACACCTAGGGATCCAGGGAAACACCTCCAATTACATTGAGACGTCTAAGAAAACGTCTCAGATCGGCCTTGTAGAACCACTAAACAAGGAATGTTCTAGTAATGTGTCAGGACTAGCTGTTTTTCTTTTCTAGAAAAGTTTGTGGCATCAATTTATTATTCTGTGCACCAAAGCAAATCCAGTTTTACATCTCTCTCTCTCTCTCTCCCTCTCTCTCTCTCCTTCTCTCCCTCCCTCTCTAACTCTCTCTCTCTTCCCCTCTCTCCCTCTCTCTCTCTCTTGCTCTCTCTCTTCCCCTCTCTGTCTCTCCCTCTCTCTCCATTTTCTTCTCTGATGTCAGCACTGAGGCTGTAGGCATGTGTCAGGTCTGACAGTGTGACAGAGTGAGAGAGTGGCACCACGTTGAAAGATTAAAACAATATATTGCTGCCTATTCTCATACAGGGAGATTTGACGTGACTTTATAAATAGATAGCCTGTATTCTTAGCCTGTATTGAGTTCTGTATTCTTCAGTACACACACACACACACACACACACACCCAGGATCCACTTCAATCTGTCTTGTAGGAAGGAATCTCTTGGGATTGTAATGGCTCAACTGGAGTTAACCACGGTGTCAGAACTAGGGCCTGGAGCTGTTCCTGACTACATGAAATGACCAATAAAAACTCTGTGTACCAGCTAATAGGAGGAGGGTATAGCCTAACCAGGGCTCTGAGGTTGTTCCTACTCAAAAGTGAGCTGACCTAAAAAATACTATAGTCTAAAATACATCCATCGGAACTATTTGTTATAGAAGGCTAAGCAATATACAGATGTACAGTCTTAATTTGACCGGTATTGTCAAAACAAAATAATCCTACAGCAACAGGATTTTAATGTTTAGTTCACTCACACTTTTCCGTCAATGTAATTTTGTTTGATTGGTGGTTAGGCATATTAGCTGGCAAAAAAATAAGGCTACATGAAAAATGCGATATTGTCAATGTAACTGTGTGTTATTGCAGGTTTTCAGTGAATTTGTGTAAATTCTGCAGAACAGGATCATTCAACAGACCCACTGGGCAAAGACTAATCGAAGCAACATTGTTTCCATGTTGTTTCAAACCCCAAAAATCTACAGCGCATTCGGAAAGTATTTAGACCCCCTGACATTTTCCAAATTTTGTTACGTTACATTCTTATTCTTATTTTTTTTTGACATTTTTGCAAATTTATTAAACATAAAAAACTGAAATATCAAATTTACATAAGTATTCAGACCCTTTTCCATGAGACTCGAAATTGAGATCAGGTGCATCCTGTTTCCATTGATCATCCTTGAGATGTTTCTACAACTTGATTGGAGTCCGCTCATCACCTGGACAATACCATCCCTACGGTGAAGCATGGTGGTGGCAGCATCATGCTGTGGGGATGTTTTTAAGAGGCAGCAACTGGGAGACTAGTCAGAATCGAGGGAAAGATGAATATAGCAAAGTACAGAGAGATCCTTGATGAAAACCTGCTCCAGAGTTTTCAGAACCTCAGACGAGGGTGAAGGTTCACCTTCCAACAGGACAATGACCCTAAGCACACAGCCAAGACAACGCAGAAGTGGCTTTGGGACAGGTCTCTGAATGTCTTTGAGTGGCCCAGCCAGAGCCTGGACTTGAATCCGATCGAACATCTCTGGAGAGACTTGAAAATAGCAGCGACGCTCCCCATCCAACCTGAAAGTGCTTGAGAGGATCTGCAGAGAAGAATGGGAGAAACTCCCCAAATAAAGGTGTGCTAAGCTTGTAGCACCATAGAAGAATCAAGGCTGTAATCACTAAATAGTGTATTTGTTTACATCATGTAAATAGATGAGGGGAAAAAACGATTTAATCAATTTTAGAATAAGGTTGAAATGTTGAAAAATTTTGAAAAAGTGAAGGGGTCTGAATAGTTTCCCAAATGCACTGTATATACAGAAGTATCTGGACACCCCTTCAAATGAGTGGATTTGACTATTTCAGCCACACTCGCTGCTGACAGGTGTATTAAATTGAGCACACAGCTATGCAATCTCCATAGTCAAACATTGTCAGTAGAATGACTTTCAACCAGATTTGGTAAAATTTCTGCCCTGCTAGAGCTGCCCTGGTCAACTGGAAGTGTTGTTATTGTGAAGTGGAAACGTCTAGGAGCAACAACGGCTCAGCCGCGAAGTGGTAGGCCACAGAAGCTCACAGAACGGACCGCAGAGTGCTGTAGCACGTAACAATATTCTGTCCTCGGTATCAACACTCACTACCGAGTTCCAAACTGCCTCTGGAAGCAACGTCAGCACAAGAACTGTTCATCAGGAGCTTCATGAAATGGGTTTCCATGGCCAAGCAGCCGCATACAAGCCTAAGATCACCATGTGCAATGCCAAGCGTCGGCTGGAGTGGTGTAAAGCCATTGGACTCTGGAGCAGTGGAAAAGTGTTCTCTGGAGTGATGAATTACACTTCACCATCTGGCAGTCCGAAGGGTGAATCTGGGTTTGGCAGATGCCAGGAGAACGCTACCTGCCCCAATGCTAGTGCCAACTGTAAAGTTTGGTGGAGGAGTAATAGTGGTCTGGGGCTGTTTTTCATGGTTTGGGCCCCTTAGTTCCAGTGAAGGGAAATCGTAATGCTTTTGTTTGTATTTATTTTATTGAACCTTTATTTAACTAGGCAAGTCCGATAAGAACCAATTCTTATTTACAATGACGACCTACCCCGGCCAAACGATTAACCAGACGACGCTGGGCCAAATTACGCTGGGGCTCCATATCACAGCCGGTTGTGATACAGCCTGGAATCGAACGAGGGTCTGTAGTGACAGACCCTCGTTCGAGTAGTGACACTGAGATGCAGTGCTTCAGACTGCTGCGCCACTCGCTACAGCATACAATAGCATTCTAGACGATTCTGTGCTTCCAACTTTGTGGCAACAGTTTGGGGAAGGCCCTTTCCTGTTTCAGCATGACCACGCCCCCATGCACAAAGTCAGGCCCATACAGAAATGGTTTGTTGAGATTCGTGTGGAAGAACTTGCCTGGCCTGCACAGAGCCCTGACCTCAACCCCATCGAACACCTTTAAACTGCATTAATGCTCTTGTGGCTGAATGGAAGTCCCCGCAGCGATGTTCCAACATCTAGTGGAAAGCCTTCCCAGAAGAGTGGAGGCTGTTATAGCAGCAATGTTCCAACATCTAGTGGAAAGCCTTCCCAGAAGAGTGGAGGCTGTTATAGCAGCAACGTTCCAACATCTAGTGGAAAACCATCCCTGAAGAGTGGAGGCTGTTATAGCAGTAAAGGGGGGGACCAACTCCATATTAATGTCCATGATTTTGGAATGAGATGTTCTTCGAGCATGTGTCCACATACATACTGGTCATGTAGTGTAGTTTTTTTTATCCATCAATGATGTGTGATGTCTGAAAAGCAGCAGCTGACAGTGATGAATGAAGAGGAATGTGTTTTGAAATCTGCTCCCCAGTCACAGTAGTGGAAATAAGTACTGTAGTCACAGTAGTAGAAATAAGTACTGTAGTCACAGTAGTGGAAATAAGTACTGTAGTCACAGTAGTGGAAATAAGTACTGTAGTCACAGTAGTGGAAATAAGTACTGTAGTCACAGTAGTGGAAATAAGTACTGTAGTCACAGTAGTGGAAATAAGTACTGTAGTCACAGTAGTGGAAATAAGTACTGTAGTCACAGTAGTGGAAATAAGTACTGTAGTCACAGTAGTGGAAATAAGTACTGTAGTCACAGTAGTGGAAATAAGTACTGTAGTCACAGTAGTGGAAATAAGTACTGTAGTCACAGTAGTGGAAATAAGTACTGTAGTCACAGTAGTGGAAATAAGATGGTACCCTGTTTTTTGCTTTCCCCATAAATTAGTTCTCACAAAATATATATAATGCAAGAAAAAAATGACTTGTTCTTTTTGTAAACAGTTTTTTCTTTTTTAAAGAAGAATAATATGGGCCTAAATAGGTTTTGTAAACAGTTTTTTCTTTTTTAAAGAAGAATAATATGGGCCTAAATAGGTGAAGAAATGTTCCTGGTTGATATATTAAATCTAGCAGATACGACAGTGCCAAGCATGATCTCAGAATAGGATCCTGGATATCCTGTTCCGTTTTGGGTGGAGATATGTCCGCCAAACGCGCTTGACACAGGTGATGCTGTGGGTCTCTGGAAGTGTCGTCAGCCGTTGAGGTGAAGAGGAGTGTGTCTGTCAAGCTTCCTGGCGGTTCATTGCTGGCTTAAATGCTTCAATCAACACCTTGTTGGATAGAGCAGCCTATTTTATTGACACACACAACACAATGTAGCCTATAGACAGGTTGAATCTTGTTCATTCACTTGCATTAGAAAGAGTGAAACAAATCTATTCAAACTCAAACACACACAGCTGAACCTGGATATTCTGGAAAGCTTGAAATGATTATTATTTATTGTAAAAAATACTTCTTTTATATAATGATTGCGTCTGTTTCCATATAGTTTGATGGGATTTCCAGCACTGGACAAAATGGCAGTGAGAGTTATACTTATTGAGGAATGCCCTCACTAGCCTAGCTGTGTATTTATCGCTTACTGCCCGCCAACCGTTATGGTCTAGTTACATAAGCTCAACACTCAACGCCAGCCAGCAGTCAGATAGACTGTGTTGCTATGTAGATTCAGCAATGAGCCAGCTAATGTGTATGTTGGGATGTAGCCTAGATTTATGCAAATAGAGTTGCATGGTGTGTTACTGCGGTGAGACAGAGAGAGAGACAGAGATGACCTGGGGGGTGGGGGGGGGGTAGACCAGAGTCATGGTAAATGGTAAAATACATAGACCATAGTACCATGCTGTGGTGGATACTGGCTGACCATTGTGGGATTCTTATTTAACCCTTTGGACATCCCACCCAGTTGACTACTTCAAAATGGAGAAAGTCCTCAATGGCGCTATGCTAAAAATCCGGCTTTTGGGCACTAGAGTCCTCTATCTATCTCTATGGTTAAAATACATAGACCATAGTACCATGCTGTGGTGGTGCGTTGGCCTAATGGCCTAATGGTTGGTTGAGGTGGCACTAGAGTCCTCTATCTATCTCTATGGTGAAAATACATAGACCATAGTACCATGCAGTGGTGGTGCGTTGGCCTAATGGCCTAATGGTTGGTTGAGCTGGGCCAAGTCCGTTTTATTTCCATTCGACAAGGAGAGGAGACTGGTCGCTGGTCCAAGGTCGTCACTAGATGATGGAGTTATGGATCTCTCTAACCACAAATGCAAATCCATAAATAATCCTAACCTAAAATAACAGGCTTTGGTAAATACCTCATCTCTTTGCTCATCAATTCTGAGCGTATTGCAACTTCCCATACAAAAAAAAAACTGCATGAAAAAAAGAATGTGAAAAATCCTTTATTGAAGCATTAAAAAAGTGTACTTCCCCACCACAGTTTCAGTAAAAAAGCTGAGGGATGGGGCTGGAGAAATGCAACCATTCAAAAATCCATAGACGAAGCTTTCAATGACCGTCCAGTGATAGATTTAACCATGTTTTGAGGCTCTACAATGTTGTTTACATTGACTTTGTTTATAGACATTGGAGTAAAAAGTTCATATTTTGTGTTCCAAACGGGTTACGACAGTTGAACTCAGCTCACGAGAATTAATGGGTACATATCATTCATTTACATGTCTAAAAATGGATGTAGCAACTAAGGATTACACCTTTAACCTGCCCGGATTTGTGTTATTTATGCCTACCATTTTGTTTGTGATGTTCTAATGTAATCAGTGGAGGCTGGTGTGTGGAGCTATAGGAGGACAGCCTCATTGTCATAGCTAGAATGGAATAAATGGAACGCTTTCAAACACATCAAACATTTGGAAACAGTTCCATTCATTCCATTCCAGCTATTACTATGAGCCAGTCCTCCTATAGCTCTAACACCAGCCTCCACTGATTAGATTAGAATGTCACGAGGCATCATGAACAAGTTATTGAAGTCAACCCAATCAAAAACAATTTCATTTATCATCAGGGGTTTAAACTGCCCTGGTGGCACTGAGGGAATCCACATGTAATGTGTATGTAATGTGTATGTCCACATGTAATGTGCATGTAACTGTGTAAGTGACTCCATAAGCGTGGAGGTTGTACACTTAAAGAAGGATTTATTTAAATGGGTCAAAACCAGAAGGACCTCATGAGTTAATCAACCCTGTGAGCGGGTTTTAGTAGCTCATTCTTTTATACTTTAGCAACAAAGTAAGTTGGAAGCTTGTGTAGTACAACGTTATTAAAAAAAAACTAAAAAAGGGGAGTAATGAATTGATCTACGGGACTTTAATGAGGACCCGCCAACCTTTTGATACAGGAAGCAGTGGTGAGTATTAAAACTGAAAGCGAAGGTTGCTATGGTAGACGACATCCAAAGGTTTAAGTGTAGTGGTTGCTGCACAATAGTCACAAACTGGCGGGAAAGTTGACTGTACAATCTGTTTCCTGCTATTTATGGAGAGGTAATATCTAGAAGCCTACTTTCAATCTTAGCTTTTTAACTAGCTCATCCATATGTTTTTTAAACATGATATCTTTGTCAATCCAAAAGCCTAGATATTTATAGTTGGGAACCCGATCGATGGGAGAACCATCCAGTGATTTCATATGTAGTCCATCTGAATTGTTTAATGTGAGAATTAGAGAAAAATGTCTTTAGCCTTGTCCACATTAATCTGAATCATAACACCTACCCTCTAGTGTCAAAGGTCATCTGTCTCTGAACCAAATGAACCCAGGGACCTGAGGTATCAGTCGATCATGAGCTACGAGACGCACACACACACACAGACACACACAGACACACACACACACACACACACACACACACACACAGACACACACACACACACACACACACACACACACACACACACACACACACACACACACACACACACACACACACACACACACACACACACACATGGTCTGACAAGTGACTAAACATTTACAGAAGAACTGTACATTCCTACATCTATCTGTTGTGATTGGTCAGCTCAGCTGTTTATATTCCTAAATCTACATATCTGTTGTGATTGGTCAGCTCAGCTGTTTATATTCCTAAATCTACATATCTGTTGTGATTGGTCAGCTCAGCTGTTTATATTCCTAAATCTACATATCTGTTGTGATTGGTCAGCTCAGCTGTTTATATTCCTAAATCTACATATCTGTTGTGATTGGTCAGCTCAGCTGTTTATATTCCTAAATCTACATATCTGTTGTGATTGGTCAGCTCAGCTGTTTGGTCAGCTCAACTGTTTATATTCCTAAATCTACATATCTGTTGTGATTGGTCAGCTCAGCTGTTTATATTCCTAAATCTACATATCTGTTGTGATTGGTCAGCTCAGCTGTTTATATTCCTAAATCTACATATCTGTTGTGATTGGTCAGCTCAGCTGTTTGGTCAGCTCAACTGTTTATATTCCTAAATCTACATATCTGTTGTGATTGGTCAGCTCAGCTGTTTATATTCCTAAATCTACATATCTGTTGTGATTGGTCAGCTCAGCTGTTTATATTCCTAAATCTACATATCTGTTGTGATTGGTCAGCTCAGCTGTTTATATTCCTAAATCTACATATCTGTTGTGATTGGTCAGCTCAGCTGTTTATATTCCTAAATCTACATATCTGCTGTGATTGGTCAGCTCAGCTGTTTATATTCCTAAATCTACATATCTGCTGTGATTGGTCAGCTCAGCTGTTTATATTCCTAAATCTACATATCTGCTGTGATTGGTCAGCTCAGCTGTTTGGTCAGCTCAGCTGTTTATATTCCTAAATCTACATATCTGCTGTGATTGGTCAGCTCAGCTGTTTGGTCAGCTCAGCTGTTTATATTCCTAAATCTACATATCTGCTGTGATTGGTCAGCTCAGCTGTTTATATTCCTAAATCTACATATCTGCTGTGATTGGTCAGCTCAGCTGTTTATATTCCTAAAATCTACATATCTGCTGTGATTGGTCAGCTCAGCTGTTTGGTCAGCTCAGCTGTTTATATTCCTAAATCTACATATCTGCTGTGATTGGTCAGCTCAGCTGTGTATACTTACAGCCATTGAATGGTAAATGAAAAGGTCACTTGTTGGTTGTTGCTGTATAGGCCAGTACTGTAGCTTGTTAAGGTCTATTGACTCTAGTGACTAAGTGTCTGTTAAAGTGTGTTGTATCTGGTTATCGACCCAACCGTCTCGTTCTGTCTGAATATCCCACAGAGGGTATTTTATTTATAGACTTGCTTGTCGTGTTGGTCTCACACATCTCGGCTGACTGTGTGTGTGTGTGTATGTGTATTTGTTATCACACATCTGGGGCGAGGTGATGGGTCCATCCTATATGTCTCATCAGGTCACTGTCATCACCATCACACTGTGTGTGTGTGTGTGTTTGTGTGCGTGCGTGTCTGTGTGTGCGTGTGCATGTCTGTGAGTGTGTGTGCGTGTGTGTGTGTGTGTCTGTGTGTTTGTGTGTGTGCGCATACATGTTTTGTATGTGCCTTCCCCCTGTTATCTTGCCTTCCCCCTGTTATCTTGCCTTCCCTCTGTTATCTTGCCTTCCCCCTGTTATCTTGCCTTCCCTCTGTTATCTTGCCTTCCTCCTGTTATCTTGCCTTCCCCCTGTTATCTTGCCTTCCTCCTGTTATCTTGCCTTCCCCCTGTTATCTTGCCTTCCCTCTGTTATCTTGCCTTCCTCCTGTTATCTTGCCTTCCCCCTGTTATCTTGCCTTCCCTCTGTTATCTTGCCTTCCTCCTGTTATCTTGCCTTCCCCCTGTTATCTTGCCTTCCCTCTGTTATCTTGCCTTCCCCCTGTTATCTTGCCTTCCTCCTGTTATCTTGCCTTCCTCCTGTTATCTTGCCTTCCCTCTGTTATCTTGCCTTCCTCCTGTTATCTTGCCTTTCCTCTGTTATCTTGCCTTCCCCCTGTTATCTTGCCTTCCTACTGTTATCTTGCCTTCCCCCTGTTATCTTGCCTTCCCTCTGTTATCTTGCCTTCCTCCTGTTATCTTGCCTTCCCCCTGTTATCTTGCCTTCCCTCTGATATCTTGCCTTCCCCCTGTTATCTTGCCTTCCTCCTGTTATCTTTCCTTCCTCCTGTTATCTTGCCTTCCCCCTGTTATTTTGCCTTCCTCCTGTTATCTTGCCTTCCCCCTGTTATCTTGCCTTCCCCCTGTTATCTTGCCTTCCCCCTGTTATCTTGCCTTCCCCCTGTTATCTTGCCTTCCCCCTGTTATCTTGCCTTCCCCATGTTATCTTGCCTTCCCCCTGTTATCTTGCCTTCCCCCTGTTATCTTGCCTTCCTCCTGTTATCTTGCCTTCCTCCTGTTATCTTGTCTTCCCTCTGTTATCTTGCCTTCCCTCTGTTATCTTGCCTTCCCCCTGTTATCTTGCCTTCCTCCTGTTATCTTGCCTTCCTCCTGTTATCTTGTCTTCCCTCTGTTATCTTGCCTTCCCTCTGTTATCTTGCCTTCCCTCTGTTATCTTGCCTTCCCTCTGTTATCTTGCCTTCCCCCTGTTATCTTGCCTTCCTCCTGTTATCTTGTCTTCCCTCTGTTATCTTGCCTTCCCTCTGTTATCTTGCCTTCCCTCTGTTATCTTGCCTTCCCTCTGTTATCTTGCCTTCCCTCTGTTAACCTGCCTTCCTCCTGTTATCTTGCCTTCCTCCTGTTATCTTGCCTTCCCCCTGTTATCTTGTGATGTTAGCTACAGTACATACTTCAGTCTGAGACTGCCATTGTTTAAGTCGTTTGTGGTGACGTCAAAACAAAGTTTAGCAGCAATTGGATCATCTCTAATCAATCAGAATATCAAAGCCATTGTATGTGAATTCTCTCTCACTCCCTTGGGCTTACACCATGTAGACCACAGTTCAGTACCTGGTCTAGTTCAGAACCTGGCCTAGTTCAGTACCTGGCCTGGTTCAGTACCTGGCCTAGTTCAGTACATGGCCTAGTTCATTACCTGGCCTAGTTTAGTACCTGGCCTAGTTCAGTACCTGGTCTAGTTCAGTACCTGGTCTCGTTCAGTACCTGGTCTGGTTCAGTACCTGGCCTGGTTCAGTACCTGGCCTAGTTCAGTACCTGGCCTAGTTCAGTAACTGGTCTAATTCAGTATCTGGCCTAGTTCAGTACCTGGCCTAGTTCAGTACCTGGCCTAGTTTAGTACCTGGCCTAGTTTAGTACCTGGTCTAGTTCAGTATCTGGCCTAGTTCAGTACCTGGCCTAGTTCGGTACCTGGCCTAGTTCAGTACCTGGTCTAGTTCAGTACCTGGCCTAGTTCAGTACCTGGCCTAGTTTAGTACCTGGTCTAGTTTAGTAACTGGTCTAGTTTAGTACCTGGCCTAGTTCAGTACCTGGCCTAGTTTAGTACCTGGCCTAGTTTAGTACCTGGTCTAGTTTAGTACCTGGTCTAGTTCAGTACCAGGTCTAGTTTAGTACCTGGCCTAGATTAGTACCTGGCCTAGTTTAGTACCTGGCCTAGTTTAGTACCTGGTCTAGTTTAGTACCTGGTCTAGTTCAGTACCAGGTTTAGTTCAGTACCTGGCCTAGTTCAGTACCTGGCCTAGTTCAGTACCTGGCCTAGTTCAGTACCTGGCCTAGTTCAGTACCTGGCCTAGTTCAGTACCTGGGACCTGGGACACCTCCTCGGGACTATGGTCTATACACCTGGGACACCTCCTCAGGGACTATGGTCTATAAAACTGGGACACCTCCTCAGGGACTATGGTCTATAGACCTGGGACACCTCCTCAGGGACTATGGTCTATAGAACTGGGACACCTCAGGAACTATGGTCTATACACCTGGGACACCTCCTCAGGAACTATGGTCTATACACCTGGGACACCTCCTCAGGAATTATGGTCTATAGAACTGGGACACCTCCTCAGGAACTATGGTCTATAGAACTGGGACACCTCCTCAGGAACTATGGTCTATACACCTGGGACACCTCCTCAGGAACTATGGTCTATAGAACTGGGACACCTCCTCAGGAACTATGGTCTATAGAACTGGGACACCTCCTCAGGAACTATGGTCTATAGAACTGGGACACCTCCTCAGGAACTATGGACTATACACCTGGGACACCTCCTCAGGAACTATGGTCTATAGAACTGGGACACCTCCTCAGGAACTATGGTCTATAGAACTGGGACACCTCCTCAGGAACTATGGTCTATACACCTGGGACACCTCCTCAGGAACTATGGTCTATAGAACTGGGACACCTCCCCAGGAACTATGGTCTATACACCTGGGACACCTCCTCAGGAACTATGGTCTATAGAACTGGGACACCTCCTCAGGAACTATGGTCTAGTTGTCCCAGAAACATTGGCATGGCAAGAAGTGGAATGATAGTACACACAAATCTAGTACCAGGCTATTGGAACACTGCAATCCAGGAAGGAATAATCTCACTTTTGACCCACTGGGCATGTGCAGAGGATACAAACAACGAGAGCTCACCTAAACAGTGGTCTCACTGTCAGTCACGTTTCCCTGTCCCAGTGTTTGGTTTAAGACGGCTTTAGGATCACTTTAACTTCAGTGACATGACTCTGATTTGCATGTGTAGTCTAGCTAGCTAGTTCTAAGGAGACAAACACACACTCTCCCCAGAGGAGGCTTGTCTCTTTCCCTATCGCGCTGTGAGTGAGTGTGTGCGTGTGTGTGTGTGCGTGTCCTCTCTCTCAGTTTTCCCTCGGTGCCAGGTCTTGTCAGAATGGGTTAGCTCGTCGCTAGCTGATGAGCCAGCCATGCCAGTCATGTCTTTGATGGAAGGCCAGAGCCTGTAATTACCTACCTGGGTTGCCAGTTATGAGACGGCATCGCCAGGTTCTGTTGTTCTGCTCTTTAATTAAGCCTGGCTGTGTGTGTGTTTGTGTGTCCTCTCAGAGCCCTCATGCAGAGCAAAGCACGCTGGGAGATTTGGCTTCTTGAGAATGTTCCGGAACGTTCTACTGCTCTGTCACATGACATGAGAATGTTCCAGAACATGTCTCTGTTGTTGCTACGCCAACAGGCAGCAGGCACAGATGATGTTCAGATAGTCTATCCTGGAACCAAACCCATGCATCTCACCTTGGAGATGACAAAAGATTGTAAAGGTTGTCAACAGTGGCCTATCTCACGACCTCTCTCTCCAGTGTTTCCCCTATACAAATTTAGCAGTGCCATTCCCAAAAATATTATAAAAAAATGTAACAATAATTTTGAAAATACATTTTGGGATGGTCAATTGTTTCTCTAAACTTTTTAGCCCCATGGCAATATGTGTAGAATTGCAGGAAATTGTGACTCTACGACCTTGAGGAGGGAGTCTAAAACTGTTGGTTGGAGACGGCGCCGTTGGCCACTACCATTACCCCCCCCTCCCCCCCCGCTGAGAAAAACCTAGGGGAAATACTGTCCCACACAGTACAAACACTAAGTCTCTCTCTCCATGACATTCTCTCTCAGCCTTGACTTCTCTTTCTTCTCAGACTGACCTGTTTTTCAACAGTGAAACAGCCTTTTTCTTTTCCAGTTTGCTTGACTTAATCTTCTGAACTGCACTTCTTCCACTAAACAATCCAGTCTTTTCTTTTTCTTTGTCCAACCAGAGTTGTTCTATATCGCTCTCGTGAAGAACTCATTGTCTGACAGAACGTGTGCCCTATTCCCTATATAGTGCACTACTTTAGACCAGAGCCCTATGACACCCTATTCCCTATGTAGTGCACTACTTTTGACCAGAGCCCTATTCCCTATATAGTGCACTACTTTTGACCAGAGCCCTATTCCCTATATAGTGCACTACTTTTGACCAGAGCCCTATTCCCTATATTGTGCACTACTTTTGACCAGAACCCTATTCCCTATATAGTGCACTACTTTTGACCAGAGCCCTATGGGAAGGGTGCCATAATAGGGTTCCATTTGGAATACATACTCACTGTAGTTTGTCCTCTTTCTTTCACATCTTGCTGTAATTTACCCAACCTCCCCCTTGAACACAGACAGACACACTCGCTGTGCACACACACGCACACACGCACGCGGGCACGCACGCACACACACACACGCACGCACGCACACACACACACGCACACACACACACACACACACACACACACACACACACACACGCGGGCACGCACGCACGCACACACACACACACACACACACACACACACACACACACACACACACACACACACACACACACGCACGCGGGCACGCACGCACACACACACACACACACACACACACACAGTGAATAATATCGGATGAATAAGATGAAAGCTATAAGATAAACCTAAGGCATAGAGCTTAGCTCTCTCTCTCTGCCCTGCAGGCTGTTAAACAGTGCAGAAGTCTTCGTTTTACACATAAAGGAACTCCTGCTCTCCTGAGACACCAGATCCAGGCCCAGTGTTGTAGTGGCGCTTGGAGAAGTGGGTATACTTCAATTCTGCCGAGAATTTCCCAAAAGGACGGCGAAGGAAAAGGTGCCCCTGTGTGAGAAATTCTATGAGAAACAGTGACATACACTCTGAATGATCTAAAAGGATGAATCTCATATTGGTCTTTCAGTCAGGACAACCCAAGTTGTACTGTGCAGCAGTCTAATAGTAGGCCTACTATTGAAACAGATAAATGAGCCTGTCAACTGAGGCGTAAATTCACATTCCAGACTTTCCAGACTTTTTCGCTGCGTGTGTGGGTGGATGGGTATCTCTCTCTGTTTGTGTGTGTGTGGGTCTCTCCTGAACCCACTAGACTAGCCCCAGGCCCCTCTACTCATGAAGAACCTGTCCAGAACCCCCTCAATCCCACTGGTCAGCCCCAGCCCACTCTACTCTTGAAGAACCTGTCCAGAACCCCCTCAATCCCCACTGGTCAGCCTCTAGCCCCAGCCCACTCTACTCCTGAAGAACCTGTCCAGAACCCCCTCAATCCCCACTGGTCAGCCTCTAGCCCCAGCCCCCTCTACTCATGAAGAACCTGTCCAGAACCCCCTCAATCCCACTGGTCAGCCCCAGCCCACTCTACTCTTGAAGAACCTGTCCAGAACCCCCTCAATCCCCAAAGGTCAGCCTCTAGCCCCAGCTCTGTGCTAGGAGGTGGGAAAGAGGCATGGATTAGGGAAAGATAGATGGAAGGATTAATAGAGGGAGAGACGAGGGGGAAAGATGGGGGACGAGAGGGTAGAAAGAGGAAAGGGAGTTGGACAAGGGAGGCAGGAAAGGAGGCAGGGAGGAAGGATAGATAAAAGGAAGGATGGAAGAAGTGATGGTTGGAGAGAGGGAGAGAGTGATGGAGTGAGGGAGCAGCCACAGAAGTGGGTCATGGTATTGTGATGCAATGGGAAGCGACACACGAGAGAAAGACAGACTCATGGACGCCTCTGTCTGTGTCACACTGCTTGCACACACACATATGCATACACACACACACATATACACACACACACACACACTGCAAGACCTTAGTTCACTTCACTGCACGAACGCACACAAGAGGTAAACATGGCTTTTAAGACTTACACAGCAAGACTTACACAGCAAGACTTACACAGCAAGACTTACACAGCAATACTTACACAGCAAGACTTACACAGCAATACTTACACAGCAAGACTTACATAGCTTTTTGCATTAGTAATAACCTGAGACCTCCTAGATGCTAATTTTGAATAAAGGTATATGTTATAGAGTTGAAGGGCCAGGCAGGCGTATTTGGGTCATTGTTTATTTGGGCTTTTGCTATGCCATCCCTCTGTGATGCATGTTTTCCCCAGGCCTGCATATAGCAGAGATTAAGAGATGGATGGGTGGAGGAGAGGAGAGGAGAGGAGAGGAGAGGAGAGGAGAGGAGAGGAGAGGAGAGGAGAGGAGAGGAGAGGAGAGGAGAGGAGAGGAGAGGAGAGGAGAGGAGAGGAGAGGAGAGGAGAGGAGAGGAGAGGAGAGGAGAGGAGAGGAGAGGAGAGGAGAGGAGAGAGAGGAGAGGAGAGGAGAGGGTGTTGTTCTAGGAGTGTTAAAGAGAGGGGGATGTTTAGACTGTCTCTATGGACCCCCCAGGCCCCACTACAGAGCTGTCTCTATGGACCCCCCAGTCCCCACTACAGAACTGTCTCTATGGACCCCCTAGGCCCCACTACAGAACTGTTTCTATGGACCCCCCCCAGGCACCACTACAGAACTGTCTCTATGGACCCCCCCAGGCACCACTACAGAACTGTTTCTATGGACCCCCCAGGCCCCACTACATAACTGTTTCTATGGACCCCCCCAGGCCCCACTACAGAACTGTTTCTATGGACCCCCCAGGCCCCACTACAGAACTGTCTCTATGGACCCCCCCAGGCACCACTACAGAACTGTTTCTATGGACCCCCCAGGCCCCACTACAGAACTGTTTCTATGGACCCCCCAGGCCCCACTACAGAACTGTTTCTATGGATCCCCCCAGGCACCACTACAGAACTGTGTGTCTGTGTGTGTCACCACTGTCAGACTAGGCCCATACAGTGTGTTTATATGTGTTCTACACTCTAGGGTATGTTCTGATGTTAGAAGTGTTCTCTCTGCCTATGGTATGCTATGTTCAGATGCTAAAGTAATCTCTATGGTATGCTGTGTTCAGATGCTAAAGTAATCTCTATGGTATGCTGTGTTCTGAGTCTAAAGTAATCTCTATGACTATGGTATGCTGTGTTCTGAGTCTATAGTAATCTCTATGGTATGCTGTGTTCTGAGTCTATAGTAATCTCTATGGTATGCTGTGTTCTGATGCTAAAGTAATCTCTATGGTATGCTATGTTCAGATGCTAAAGTAATCTCTATGGTATGCTATGTTCAGATGCTAAAGTAATCTCTATGGTATGCTGTGTTCTGATGCTAAAGTAATCTCTATTTTAATTTTTTTTACCTTTATTTAACCAGGCAAGTCAGTTAAGAACAAATTCTTATTTTCAATGACGGCCTAGGAACAGTGGGTTAACTGCCTGTTCAGGGGCAGAACGACAGATTTGTACCTTGTCAGCTCAGGGGTTTGAACTTCCAACCTTCCGGTCACTAGTCCAACGCTCTAACCACTAGGCTACCTTGCCGCCCCAATGACTATGGTATGCTGTGTTCTGATGCTAAAGGAATCTCTATGACTATGGTATGCTGTGTTCTGATGCTAAAATAATCTCTATCACTATGGTATGCTGTGTTATGATGCTAAAGTAATCTCTATGACTATGGTATGCTGTGTTCTGATGCTAAAGTAATCTCTATGACTATGGTATGCTGTGTTCTGATGTTAAAGTAATCTCTATGACTATGGTATGCTGTGTTCTGATGCTAAAGTAATCTCTATGACTATGGTATGCTGTGTTCTGATGCTAAAGTAATCTCTATGACTATGGTATGCTGTGTTCTGATGTTAAAGTAATCTCTATGACTATGGTATGCTGTGTGATCCCAGTTGACTTTAGCCCCTCCACATCAAAAGCCTAGTGACTGACTGAGAGAGAGAGAGAGAGAGAGAGAGAGAGAGAGAGAGAGAGACAGAGACAGAGACAGAGACAGAGACAGAGACAGAGACAGAGACAGAGAGAGAGAGAGAGAGGAGTGTGATGTCCTCAGAATCCTCTAGCTTTGGGATTTGCTTTTTCTCTTAGCATGACTATGAGTTCAGTTAGCTTCTTCTTTGTCCTGGGTTCTTCCAAGGTTTAGTAAACCTCAGTATCATTTCTCTGGTCTGTTACTTCCTACTGTCTGCAAATACAGACCTCCCTGGCCTTGGTTAGCTCATAATATGGTAATTTAGCAGACACTTTTATCCAAAGCCATTTGCAGTGTTACAGAACTGAGCAGAACAGAACAGAACAGAACAGAACAGAGCAGAACAGAGCAGAGCAGAACAGAGCAGAGCAGAACAGAACAGAACAGAGCAGAACAGAGCAAAACAGAACAGAACAGAACAGAGCAGAACAAGAGCAGAGCAGAACAGAACAAAGCAGAACAGAAGAGAATAGAGCAGAACAGAGCAAAACAGAACAGAACAGAGCAGAACAAGAGCAGAGCAGAACAGAACAAAGCAGAACAGAACAGAATAGAGCAGAACAGAGCAAAACAGAACAGAGCAGAACAGAGCAGAACAGAATAGAGCAGAACAGAGCAAAACAGAACAGAGCAGAACAGAACAGAACAGAATAGAGCAGAACAGAGC
>NC_034185.2:10247380-10267380 GCF_002021735.2 Oncorhynchus kisutch | reverse complement strand
GGCCTCCAACCGCAAGGCACTGCAGAGGGTAGAGCGTACGGCCCAGTACATCACTGGGGCCAAGCTTCCTGCCATCCAAGACCTCTATACCAGGCGGTGTCAAATTGTCAAAGACTCCAGCCACCCTAGTCATAGACTGCTCTCTCTGCTACCGCATGGCAAGCGGTATGGGACCGCCAAGTCTAGGTCCAAGAGGCTTCTTAACAACTTCTACCTCCAAGCCATAAGACTCCTGAACATCTAATCAAATGGCTACCCAGACTATTTGCACCCCCCTACACTGCTGCTACTCTGTTATTATCTATTCATAGCCACTTTAATAACTCTACCTGCATGTACATAATTACCCCAATTACCTCAATACTGGTGCCCCCGCACATGACACATTGACTCTGTACCAGTACCCCCTGTATACAGCCCCACTATTTTTATTTACTTTTTTAGGGATTTTCTTAAAACTGCCTTGTTGGTTAAGTGCTTGTAAGTAAGCATTTCACTGTAAGGTCTGTTATATTCGGAGCATGTGACAAATACAATTTGATTTGATTTGAGTTAACTTCAGGGCAAGCACCTTCAAGCACCGTACCATAAACCAACTCGGGTATCGGCTCAGTTCACTTCAAGCACCGTACCATAAACCAACTCAAGTATTGGCTTTGAAGACATAAAAGCGATTTAATAGATTGTAATTTAGATATTTTATTATTTTTTGTCACTTATTTTATCTCCCTTCAGATAACTAGGTAGATAACTATAACTATGTAGATAACTATAACTATGTAGATAACTATAACTATGTAGATAACTATAACTATGTAGATAACTATAACTATGTAGATAACTATGTAGATAACTATAACTATAACTATGTAGATAACTATAACTATAACTATGTAGATAACTATAACTATAACTACGTAGATAACTATAACTATGTAGATAACTATAACTATAACTATGTAGATAACTATAACTATAACTATGTAGATAACTATAACTACGTAGATAACTATAACTATGTAGATAACTATAACTATAACTACGTAGATAACTATGTAGATAACTATAACTATAACTATGTAGATAACTATGTAGATAACTATGTAGATAACTATAACTATAACTACGTAGATAACTATAACTATGTAGATAACTATAACTATAACTACGTAGATAACTATGTAGATAACTATAACTATAACTATGTAGATAACTATAACTATAACTATGTAGATAACTATAACTATAACTATGTAGATAACTATAACTATAACTACGTAGATAACTATGTAGATAACTATAACTATAACTATGTAGATAACTATAACTATAACTATGTAGATAACTATGTAGATAACTATAACTATAACTACGTAGATAACTATAACTATGTAGATAACTATGTAGATAACTATAACTATAACTACGTAGATAACTATAACTATGTAGATAACTATAACTATAACTACGTAGATAACTATGTAGATAACTATAACTATAACTACGTAGATAACTATGTAGATAACTATAACTATGTAGATAACTATAACTATACCTATGTAGATAACTATAACTATAACTATGTAGATAACTAAGTAGATAACTATAACTATGTAGATAACTATAACTATGTAGATAACTATAACTATAACTATGTAGATAACTATAACTATAACTATGTAGATAACTATAACTATGTAGATAACTATAACTATAACTATGTAGATAACTATAACTATAACTATGTAGATAACTATAACTATGTAGATAACTATAACTATAACTATGTAAATAACTATAACTATAACTATGTAGATAACTATGTAGATAACTATAACTATAACTATGTAGATAACTATGTAGATAACTATAACTACGTAGATAACTATGTAGATAACTATAACTATAACTATGTAGATAACTATAACTATAACTATGTAGATAACTATAACTATAACTATGTAGATAACTATAACTATAACTATGTAGATAACTATAACTATAACTATGTAGATAACTATAACTATAACTATGTAGATAACTATAACTATAACTACGTAGATAACTATAACTATGTAGATAACTATAACTATAACTACGTAGATAACTATAACTATGTAGATAACTATGTAGATAACTATAACTATAACTACGTAGATAACTATAACTATGTAGATAACTATAACTACGTAGATAACTATGTAGATAACTATAACTATAACTACGTAGATAACTATGTAGATAACTATAACTATAACTATGTAGATAACTATAACTATAACTATGTAGATAACTATAACTATAACTATGTAGATAACTAAGTAGATAACTATAACTATGTAGATAACTATAACTATAACTATGTAGATAACTATAACTATAACTATGTAGATAACTATAACTATGTAGATAACTATAACTATAACTATGTAGATAACTATAACTATGTAGATAACTATAACTATAACTATGTAGATAACTATGTAGATAACTATAACTATAACTGTAGATAACTATGTAGATAACTATAACTACGTAGATAACTATGTAGATAACTATAACTATAACTATGTAGATAACTATAACTATAACTATGTAGATAACTATAACTATAACTATGTAGATAACTATAACTATAACTATGTAGATAACTATAACTATACCTATGTAGATAACTATAACTATAACTATGTAGATAACTATAACTATGTAGATAACTATAACTATAACTACGTAGATAACTATAACTATGTAGATAACTATAACTATAACTACGTAGATAACTATAACTATAACTATGTAGATAACTATAACTATAACTATGTAGATAACTATAACTATAACTATGTAGATAACTATAACTATAACTATGTAGATAACTATAACTATAACTACGTAGATAACTATGTAGATAACTATAACTATAACTATGTAGATAACTATAACTATAACTATGTAGATAACTATGTAGATAACTATAACTATAACTACGTAGATAACTATAACTATAACTATGTAGATAACTATAACTATAACTATGTAGATAACTATGTAGATAACTATGTAGATAACTATAACTATAACTACGTAGATAACTATAACTATAACTATGTAGATAACTATAACTACGTAGATAACTATGTAGATAACTATAACTATAACTACGTAGATAACTATGTAGATAACTATAACTATAACTATGTAGATAACTATAACTATAACTATGTAGATAACTAAGTAGATAACTATAACTATAACTATGTAGATAACTATAACTATAACTACGTAGATAACTATAACTATAACTATGTAGATAACTATAACTATGTAGATAACTATAACTATGTAGATAACTATAACTATGTAGATAACTATGTAGATAACTATAACTATAACTATGTAGATAACTATGTAGATAACTATAACTATGTAGATAACTATAACTATAACTACGTAGATAACTATAACTATGTAGATAACTATAACTATAACTATGTAGATAACTATGTAGATAACTATAACGATAACTATGTAGATAACTATAACTATAACTATGTAGATAACTATAACTATAACTATGTAGATAACTATGTAGATAACTATAACTACGTAGATAACTATGTAGATAACTATAACTATAACTATGTAGATAACTATGTAGATAACTATAACTATGTAGATAACTATAACTATAACTATGTAGATAACTATGTAGATAACTATAACTATAACTATGTAGATAACTATGTAGATAACTATAACTATGTAGATAACTATGTAGATAACTATAACTACGTAGATAACTATGTAGATAACTATAACTATAACTATGTAGATAACTATAACTATAACTATGTAGATAACTATAACTATAACTATGTAGATAACTATAACTATGTAGATAAGAGAGAGATTAAAGTAGATGTCACGTGTCAAAATTTTGATTGATGACCCTATGTGAACCTATGTGAACGCTATGTGAACCCTATGTAGTGATGACGTGTGCATGTCTTCTGGTCAGGCAAGCCTGGTTAGGTGGGGGCTATGGGGTGAGTAAGGGTCCATTTGACAGGCCGTTAATGATTGATGACCCAAGCCTGATAGGCAAGCCTGGTTAGGTGGGGGCTATGGGGTGAGTAAGGGTCCATTTGACAGGCCGTTAATGATTGATGACCCAAGCCTGATTTATGACCCTATGTAATGATTTATGACCCTATGTCATGTAGAAGGGTGCATGCCCAGGGGTGTTGTTGGGGTTGAGTAAGTGACCATGTGTCAGGTCAACCTGTTACTGTTTCTCACGGTTTGGGTTGGTTAATGCCCCTTATAAAGCGCCTGAACAATACCTGTTTAAGACTGTACATGATAACCCCCCTGAATGACAAAAATGACACCTATGCCAATTTTAGGGATGTTATGCTCGGCTTGTCATGAACCCAGTGACCAAAGCCTTGAAGAAGTTCTGTGTGAAGCTCCAGAATGTTTTAAAGGATTTTTGGGTACGAGTGAGGGCCACATGTCTTACATATTCCACCCGGAGGATTCTACGGTAAAGATATTCACAGACCGTGGACCCAAACCCCTTTATCCTGCAAAACCTGGGAGTTTTCCCCCGGCTCTGGGGATGAGAGAATGGCTAAACATCAGGCTGGCTCTTTGTAAAATTGAACAGGTCCTAAGTGTTACAAATGTGCCAGGATATGCGTTGGAAGAACAGGTCTGCGGCCGCAGTGATCTCAAGGCTCTAAGAATTGCTTCAATGGACTATAGCCCTGACAACAAAGTGACAATTTTAGCCTGTGACCTTTATGATAAGTATAATGCTACAAAGTCTGTCAATTCTCCTGTAGCTTCCAGAGCACGCAAACATGTAAACTTTTTTATTCCTGTGTTTAGTTTTAAATGGGTGGATTATCCAATTTTCATAACACTTATGAATAAGCTGGACATTCTCTTCCAAAATGGGGAACAGTTAAAGCGCTGGGCGAGGCTTTCCTTGAGACAGAGTCAAGACCAAAAGGCCCGACGGAGGATCTACCCCTGGAGTGAAAACTTACCAAGTGTTGATGGACCTAGCAAGAGAGCCTTGCCTTTTGAGGGTGAACTCGACACGGACAATGGCGGTTGGTTGCATAAGCTCCCAGGATCTGTAAGAAAGGCATCGTAAAATACCTTAAGAATGTAAGGATATAAAATGTATGTACTAAATATTTTGAATGAAATAAATGGTTTTAAAATCAGAATCTCACCACGTTATGAACTCTCGCGTTTGTTCACTCTTAGCGCAGTCTGTCCCTGAGAAAAAACTTGCGGAAAAAGCCATGTGCCCGCGTATGTGCGTGAGGGAGTTTTCTGTAGTGGCTGTGTGTGTGTGTGTGTGTGTGTGTGTGTGTGTGTGTGTGTGTGTTTCAAAAACAGAAAAAGGGGGGGCGGGTTGTTTGTTAAAAAAATACCCTTGCATGCCTGGTGGGTCGTTTGAAACCAAGGTTTACACTAGCCTGCAAAACAGATGCCTACCCCCCAACAATAATATTGTGTCTTACGACTCCTAATCTTAAAGGCCTTTCATAAAACTATTTTTTTAGGTGGGCTAAAAAGTCATTCATCCCAGCGATGTCGAGACCAACCCACCCCCATGCATCTAGGTGCTAGCACCCCGGAGATTTTAGAAGATCCAAAAGGATCCTAATGTTTAGACACACCCAATACCATGTGTTTGAAATGTGTCAAATATACCATGGGCGGGGGTATAGCCCGAAAAAAACGACAAACCCCAAATGCTATGTAAAAAATCATTCAGGGGTTTTTCTCTAGGTCGTAGGGTACAAAAGCGCTAGAAACCATGGGCAATGTTAGCAGCGTTTTAGTTCCGATGCAAACAGCACCTCCAGAAACTCCAAGAATCGTTATCGGACTGAAGCGTTAAAAAAGATAATCGGGGAAAACAGTCTAATGGATCTATCGCAAGGTGAGTTCTTGAAATAAATCTTTATTAGATTTGGTTGTTGTGGGGAATTGTTTGAAAAGCGTGGGATGTTATAGAAATATTAAACAATCATTAGGATCAGTATGCTTACCGTATAACAAGGCAATATTAGCTAAAGTGATTATAGCTTTAATATTGTCGAATGTTTTATAGATTCTGAAGCATTCACGCAGATACTCCGAGGTATAACTGAGCTCGAACCATCCAATGGGGCTCCGAAACAAAGTGCAGACAAACAAACGCCTGCCCTGAATTGTCAACGTAAGTAAGCTCCAAGAATTCCATACATAAAAATATTTATACCTTAAAAACAAAAAGTGTGGGCATCTTATATTAAAAGTTATTTTATATGTTTACAGAGGACCTAAAGCCTAGAAGGTTAAACGAGGCCCTATGGAGCCTGAACGGTTTCTGCGAAGCATATGACTACGAGACAATTCTGCCCTACTCCCAGGATGTATTTACACAAAAGCAGCGAACAGAGACTTTAAACGGCAGGTCAACTCCCCTTGGCCAGGACAACGTTGTCCCCCATATTTCTAAACACCAAAGGATAATTAGTGCTCAGATCCACAGTTCCGCTTCACCCGAACAATTCTACTTGGCCGATATTCACGAGACGTCGTTCCAAGGACTAGGTATGAATCAATTATATATTATTATTTATATATATTATTATTTTAATATTTATATATTTTTTTTATGCCGGAATATGTTAAAACAAGGCCTAATGCTGTTTTTTATTTTTTTTTTTTTTTTTTTTCAGGCTCACCATCTACCGAACCTGCAGATGCTGTAATACAGGTTGAACAAAGACATCAGCCCCTGGTTTCAGAGCTTCTTCAGAACAGCCCTCGTCAAAAAAGCCGAGGTATTTAATTAATGTATTGTTAATATATAGGCTTATATCTGAAATGTATTTGGCATTTTTAACATATTTTAGGGTTAATAACCTATTTTTGTATGTATTATTTTTATTTCAGACTCCTCACCGGCTTATAAACACAACGCACAAACATCGGAGGATGCCCAGACAAGCATCCCCGAGGAGGCTCCAAAGACACCAGTCAAGAAAACAGCGAAACCTGATGATGTCAAAGATTTAAATGACATTTCTGAGGTAGACGATTTGATGTTCTGTGAAGCTGCCAACCTTCTTGAATCGGCCAATTCTGTGGGGGAAACAGCAGATTCTGAAATAGACCAAGAACGTTTTTTCAAAGCGTTTACCCTGGGTTTAAAATCACGAAAGGCTCTACTCCAGAGGCGCATGTGTATTCTACTCGAGCATCAATACAATCAGGATGTGTCATTCTGGCGTAGCGAGCTACCCCGTATGTTAAAAAACATTAGGGCTAAAACAAGCAAATACCGCCGTTAAAAAACACACATGTAAACACACACACACACACACACATCCTTAATTAGACAGATGGCGCCCCCTATAGACCAAAGTGAGACAATTGAAACCCTCTTAGCCAGGATCCCTACAGAGCTCCAAGATATAGTTAACCATATGAATGATTCGGGGGTAATTGACATAATGACAATAGATGAAAATCTATTATCCCAGATTCCCTCCGAACTCATAGACATTATTACACGTATGAATGAGTCAGGGCCTTCCGAGGAAAACATGTTAACACAGATTCCCGAAACCATCATATCTCTAATTACCCAGCTTAACGCGAGCCCTAGGTTTAATTCGGCCCCACAGACACCTCTAAGACAGCCTTTAACAACATTGTCCGAAGAGTCTGAAAGTCAATATGATGTTTTTGAACAGTTGGACAAATGTCTAGCAAATCTGGAGGGGGGCGGTCTTGAGATCAGTGTACAGAACGAGAGCGCTAGGTTTAATTCAGCACCCCAGACACCTATAAATCAGCCTTTAACACCAATGTCCGAAGAGTCTGAAACCCAATACGATGTTTTTGAACAGTTGGACAATTGCCTAGCAAATCTGGAGGGGGGAGGTCTTGATCGAAGTGTACATGTTTTGCGTCGAAATAAATTCAACAATATTGAGGTTCGCCAGTTTTTCAATTTCGCATGGGGGGGTCAGATTCGGGAATATGCTGTGTTTTACGTAATGCTTATGGACACTTTGAATGAACTGTTAGCGAGGATTAGAGATTATAGCGAACCTAGGGATCTCTTACAGTTGGAAATTTGTGGAGACAGTCTACAGAGCAAGGTATCGCTTATTTTACAGAATGGTGAAGCAGAGCTTGAACAATTTGTTAAACTGCTAGAACGCCTTGTTCAGTCAAATTTAAACGTGCTAGCAGATAGGACCCTCGAACTTGTAGTACAATTAGTACGACAACCACAAGGGGGCGGGGGTCAGAGACGAAAGCTCGAGAGTTTAATGCAGTCCGAAATCATAAGCAATAAAAGGGCCTATCTCATAAACGTTCACAATCCAGGTAATAAGCTATGTTTTGCCATAGGTTTGGCCCACTTACTCAGCCCAGGATGTACTGATCAAGCCGCGTTACAAAAAGCTCGAGAGCTACAAACTGCGGTGGGTCTCGGTATACAGGATGCTGTGGCTTTCTCAGACATAGTCAAATTTGAAAACTTTCTGAACATCAAGATTGTGGTTTTGTACCACAGTAGGGCTAATGACGCTCTCCTCAAGTTCCAAAATATACCCGAACCACATCCTAAGACTATGTACTTTTATGTGCAAAATGAGCATTACTATGCCGTAACTAACATCACAGCCTTTTTAGGCGCGCCATATGTCTGTCCAGCCTGTCATACCGGCTACACACGCATGGGGGGGCACTCGTGCCGTTACAACTGTTCAGTATGTCTGGATAAACATTGCCCTATGCAGCCGCTAAACTTGACCCCCTGTGCGGATTGTCACCGCACATGTCGTTCGGCCTACTGTTACGAAAAACACAAAACTGAAACATGGCATCCCAAGGCATGTAAATCTGTAAGCAGTTGTGACATTAACAAGAAATGTCCAAAATGTCATTGCAATTACAACCTTAAAATAGATAGCCCTAAACCTCATGTTTGTGGAATTATACACTGCCCAATCTGTAAAGGTCCTTTGAAAAGCAGAGACGCGGAAGCGGTTCAAGAAGTAACACATGAGTGTTACATTCAGCCCTTGGCTGAAGATGAACATACAGAGAAATATGTGTTTTGTGATTTTGAGACAAATCAGCAATCAGGGGTTCATTTGCCTATTTTTGTGTCAACCATGACTTTCAAGGGTGAAAAATGGTCGGCCGAGGGACCCAATTGTGCCCGGCTCTTTCTAAAACATTTTAGAAAAGCCCAGTACAGAAACTTCACGTTTATAGCTCACAATGCTAGGGCCTATGACTCCTATCTGCTTCTGAACCCTTTGATACAGCAAGGCGTGGCCCCCAGTGTCATAGCTCAAGGGAGTAAAATATTATGCTTTGTTGACCCCGCCTTCAAACAGAGATACATTGACAGCTTAAGCTTCTTACCCATGAGATTGGCTCAAATGCCAGAGGCCTTGGGTTTTGAAAACTCTGTCAAAGGCTATTTCCCTCATTTCTTCACATCTGAGGAGAATCTACATTATATAGGATCTTATCCAGCCCCCGAAATGTACGGGTGTGATCAAATGTCTCCCAAAGAGCGTGAGAGATTCATGACATGGTACGAGACCGTAAGACATGGCACTTTTGATTTCCATAAAGAGATGGAATCATACTGTGACAATGACGTTGTTATACTTCGTGAAGGATGCCTCAGATTCAGAGAAGAGGTAATCAAAGATGCGGGCATTGACCCCTGGAGCTGTACAACTATTGCATCAGCGTGCATGAAAACCTATCGTACACACTATCTAACTCCTGAATCTATAGCTATCCCATCGCCAGACAACTACCGACGCCAATTCAAGGCCTACTCTAGTGGTTCCATTCAATGGTTGGAGTACTTGGCCCAGGATAAAGATATTTTTATCCAACATGCTTTGAATCGGGGGGAGAAGGCTTTTGGGCCTTACCATGTAGATGGATACACACAGATTGACGGGGTTGAGACAGTGTATGAGTACAACGGTTGTTTCTTCCACGGGTGTAAATTATGCTTTGTCCCCCACACCTTGTGTGTCCTAACCCAAAAGACTTTTGGGGAAATGTACCAAGAGTTTCAAGACAAACTGAATTCTTTAAAGGCTACTTACGGGTTAAAAGTTGTGGTTTTGTGGGAGCACGAATGGACAGCCCTCAAAAAGGCAGATCCTAGTGTTAAGGCCTTCCTTACCCATTATGACCCTCCAGAGCCCCTGGAACCGCGACAGGCCTTGTTTGGAGGCCGGACCAATGCTTTGACATTGCGTTATGTAGCTCAACCCGACGAGACAATAGGCTATGTAGATTTTACATCCCTATATCCTCATGTAATGAGTTCCTCATTCTATCCTATAGGGCATCCTGAAATTATTCACAGCGACTTTGACGAACCCCAAAATTATTTTGGTTTAATCAAAGCGACTGTCTACCCTCCTAGGGGGCTGTTTATACCTGTGTTGCCTTACAAGGGTCCTAAAGGAAAACTTTTCTTTCCCCTTTGTCGCACATGCTGTGAAAACCACAACCAGGAAAACCCCTGTGATCACACAGATCAAGAAAGAGCCCTGACCGGTGTATGGGTCACTGTAGAATTCTCTAAGGCTTTAGAGAAGGGGTATCGTGTGGCCAAAATCTTTGAAGTGTGGAACTTTTCCAGGAAATCAGACACACTTTTTAAAGAGTACATCAAAACCTTCTTGAGATGCAAGCAGATGGCTTCAGGCTATCCTGCATCGGTCACAGATCAAGAAAGTAAAGACCAGTACATTCAAGACTACCATGACAGAGAAGGCATACTTCTTGACCCTGACAGAATAGAGGTCAACAAAACCAAAAGAAATGTGTCGAAATTGTACTTGAACTCCCTTTGGGGGAAATTAGCGCAGAGATGCAATATGCTAACAACTTCGATCATTAAAGACCCCGAAGAATTTTTGGAATTTGTTTTTTCGGACCAATACGAAATTTCACATTTTTCCTTCTTGAGTCAAGACATTGCCTTGGTGCAATGGAGGCGCCACCAAAAGTGGGTTCTACCCCCGGGTAATGTAAATGTGTTTCTTGCAGCATTTACCACAGCCTATGGCCGCCTTGAACTGTACACCCTCATGGAACAGCTTCAGAGGCGGGTTCTTTACCACGACACAGACTCTGTGGTCTATGTAAGCAAACCGGGGGATTGGACCCCCCCACTTAGCAACTATCTTGGGGGTTTAACGAGTGAACTCGAAGAGGGTGACCATATTACAGAATGGTCCTCATGTGGTCCAAAAAGCTATGCTTTTAGGACTAAAGCCAATCACGTGGTGTTGAAAGCCAAAGGCGTGACTCAAAACTATGAAAATGCACCGCGTGTAAACTTGGAATCAATCACGCGCTTGGTCGAGGGGTTCGTAAAGGACAAGAATAGTGACTTGGAGATTTTGAGCTCCTACAACAAAATAGTGAGGGATAAAAAGGGGTTCCATCTAAGAAACGCACCACTCACTAAAAGATTCAGGGTAGTCTATGACAAGAGACAGCTATTGCCTGACGGTACCACATTGCCCTTTGGCTACTGACTTATGCTACAAGCCCCAGTGTGTCTTAAAGCTTAAGATATTATGACTGCTGTCGAGGGTTTTGACCCCCGGCTACAATTGCCTTTTTCAGCATTAATTGCAGGCCCTTCAAACAGTGGTAAAACTTTTTTTGTAAAAAGTATTTTAGAGAATTCTGAACATGTGTTATCTCAAAAGCCTGACAATATTGTATGGTGTTATTCATGTTACCAACCTCTGTATGATGAATTATTGAAGACAATAAAAATCAAGTTTGTTGAAGGAATACCCGATTCTCTGTCTGATGATGAACTTCTCCCCCCACATGTAAATAATCTGCTGGTTTTGGACGATATGCTATTTGCTGGTAGCGAACACCCTGAAATTGCACGAGCTTTTACCCAATATACTCATCATAGAAACCTGTCCGTGCTTTACTTGGTCCAGAATGTGTTTCACCAAGGTAAAAATAGTCGGACCATTAGCTTGAATGCCAACTACATGGTATTGTTTAAAAATCCTAGAGACAAACTGCAAATTAGCACTCTAGCTCAGCAGATGTACCCTGGACGGAAATCATACTTTATGGAGAGCTATGAGGACGCTACCAAAGAGCCATTTTCTTATTTAATCGTGGATTTAAAAGCAAATACTCCAGAACACCTTAGGCTACGTACAGGGCTGTTTCCGGGGGAGAGGCCTGCTGCATACCTTCCTAAAAAGTAAACGCTATGTCTCTGCGTTTAAAAAGAAACCTCCCCCTCTTGAGAAGGCTAGTAGGTTCTACAGCTAAAGAACGGAAGGCCATCTTGGGTCGCTGTTCTTCAGATCTCATATTAGCCCTATGTGAGATTGCTTTGAATCTTCTCAAAGGACGCATTCCACTCACCCTGAACCAATTGAAAAAATTAAGGAGACAAAAGACAGCGATCAAACTCTTTGCCAATAAAAGGGCCAGTCTTCAAAAGAAAAGACATAGTATACAACAGTCTGGGGGTTTTCTTCTACCTTTACTCAGTATAGCCGTGCCCTTCATCACCAGCCTTATTGCGGCCAGACGTGGGGGTTGAACACGTGGTGTGATGGCCACTAAAATGTACTTGGTGCCTCAACAAGAGTTGGATAGACTTAAAAAACAAATGCAGGGTCCTGAAGATATCAGACAAACAGCGGAAAATGATTTGGATACGGCCATGAAGGATGTTTTGAACCGAAAAGGATTGAACCCCTATGATAAGATTCAAAAATACACAAACCTAATGCAAAGGTATTTGACTCGGGTAAAGCAAGGGGAGAGAGAGACTAACCATTTAACCCTTTCCCTACCGGACCCTTTAACAGATGTCGAACCTAACGATAGCCATGCCCCTGTAAGGCCTGTACCGTCGATCTTACCTAGTGGAGATAATATGTCGGGTGAAGCTCAAATGCCATTTGAAGATAAAGTTATGCATGACCTACTGACACATGTGCCTTTACGTAACAGGAAGAATGTTAAATACATTATGAACAAGATAAAAGACTCAAAGGGGATAGCTGCTTGGAACGACTCTGGAGAGTTTATCCTTCAGGGCTCTGTGGTTAGGGGGTCCCATATGCAGGACTTGCTTAAAAGTACCACGGCTGCCCACAAGGTTGCTGATGACCGAAGGCCTCCCGGCTGGCGTCAGTTTCTTAAGGCCCTGGCAATCCTCAACATCCCCCTCTCCGGTGTACCCAACCATAAGCTTCGTCAACAGATTCAAGCTTTAAAACAAAAGCCTTCAACGAGATACAGCACCCCTAAAGATGCCCCAACGACACCGGCCCCATATGAAAGCGATGATGCTAACTCATTTACTCCCATGAACGTCTCAGGACCTTTTCCTAAACCCGATCTCTCGGCGTGGTTAGACTTTTGAAAATGACTTTTGAATGACTATGATTAAATTCAATAAATTTTTTATTTGAAAAATAAGCAAGTTAACATTTGTGGCATTCTTGAAACATATGACGTGAGCATACGCCTTGATTACGCGTTCTTAAAGGACACACATTTGAACACTTTTGATATTTTCTAACAAAACAAGATACAAGGTTATCATTACTTCTTAAATCATCCTTATAAAGAGACATAACATCTTCAAAAGAAACTCCCCGGGCTCTTTGGCACAGGTAAAATACACAGTGGTGACCGCATGTAGTGGAAAGGTTATCTTGCACTTGTTTGATGTTGTAGTAGATCTTTGTACCGTTTAGGGTCAAAAAATCTTTAATAGATTTAGGGAAATGTGAAAAACCGGGGGGAAAGCCATAGGAATCAAAAAAAGTTGAGATTTTTCGTCCACCTTCCTGTTCTAATGTCATAGCTAGCCAATGTTCACCAGGCATGTGTTTAGGATGGGTATTGACAATAAACATTGCAGGCCTCTCAGACCATATCTCAATAGGTAATTCATCACAAGCCAACACTCCACAAATTTGTTTTCCAATCAAGCGGCTCATGAGCCCGTCCAACTCTTGGGTATTCATGTCTTTGTTCAAAGGTCCTTAATAATAATCCACTAAGACCTGTCTTCGGGCATTCACTTCCAAGATTGAATCAGAGCATGCGTAAACAATCATGCTAACTGTACAGGCTAAAGGTGTACGGAAACGCATTTCCAGCCTGAGGTTACCTTGGGACACCACAGACAGATTTCCTGAGGTGTCATCATCAGGTGATAAATTGAAAGCATACAATGTGTAACCCTCTGCAAAATCATTTCTGTCAATAGGTAAAGAGAGATCTTTTAGATGTCGCCCTGTAGCCAGGAATAGATAGTAAAATTCTCGCACAGATATGTTGTTATTAAATTGTGGTTGGAAAGCCTTCGCCGGAACCTGACGTCCGTCCTGACAGAGCGCTACATACTCTGCATTGAAGTGCTGAAAATTAAAGGGTTTTTTATCTAAACTGCCCGTATTAGAGGCGTGATCAACCAGACCTATAACCACATATCTAGGTAAAGGGCCTAGAAATAGGTTTTCTTGACTGCAGATTCTACTGCCCACAGGTATGCTAAAGGTTTTCATGGTAATTCTTTGGAGAGGGTAAAGGGCATTTCCTTTCATCAAAGCATGTGAGTGACCCAGGCGCACGGCCGGAGATACAGATACTTTTTTAATAAAAAGGGTTGCCCCCAACACTTTCAAACTAAAATCCCCGTCTTGGGGAGACATCAGGCAAAAATCATCCTTGGCCCTGGTTAATTTTAATCTTAAATCAACCGAATTTAAGAGTAACCGTTCTTGAAAGAAAATGTCAGAGTGTATAGGGCCTAGCAAATGAAACTCTCGAGATTCGGCGCAGTAGCGAGCTCGGGCCGCTAGTCCTTTGTTTGCACCGGTGGAAGGGTCTGTCGATTCCATAGAGGCTCCTGCAGTATCCTTGCTAAACAGCCCGGCGCTAAATTGGGTTTTGAGAGTGTCTTCGGAGTAGTTTAGTAAACACTCCATGATGGCTCTATAAGGGTATGTAGCGCTGCTTTGACTGATTAGGCGTTCACCCAAAGTCACATCAACTTGGGAGAAAATGGTGGCCAAGGGGTAATTAATGAGACTCACTTTGGCATCGTCTGCAATATTAGACCCATCTCTTTTGGTCACTTTTAGACGTAAATGCACCAAGGTGTTGTTGAGGTCCAGATAGTTGTCACCATGGCCTGGTATGAAAAATTCGATAGGCCCGTTATCGGTAATAGCAGAGAGAGGGGCTATCTCCACATAACTGGATCTATCTATTGAATGCTGCGTTAACGGTGCCGTGAAAAGATCAAGTTCTGTCTTTATAGCTTCAGAGGACATTCGATGTAAAAGAGCCATGTCACTTATTCTTTTAGAAAATACTTCCTAGTATTCTTTTAGCCTGTTTTGGTACAGACCTCCTCACTTTACCCCGTCTTTGACTTACTGAGGTTCTTTTAACAGTTAACCGCCGCTTTTTAGGTGCCGGTCTACGCCTTAAACCAGGGGGTCTCTTTTTTGGCCTTCGAGACAATATCATAAGCCCCGAGCCTTCTTGATGCTCCACCTCTGGTGACGCCCTTCGGGTCATAGCATTGGCTACAACCTCACTTACTATATTTTTAGCCGCTGATTTTAAATGTGGTTTGGCTATGCTGAAGCCTCTCTTCATAAACGGTAAAACCATCCTGAAGAGGTTACGGAATATACCGCCTATCCCCGAACCATACATTGTCGGCGCTCCATGATATCCTGGTAGTCCATTACCCACTTGATCCACATAGTATGAAACATAACGGTTAGGGTCGAGCTGATGGTGCTCCATAACACTTTTATTTGTATTATGTTTATAAATATAATACAGCTATTATATATGTAGAGAGGTTTTGGTGGGTCTAAAGTGGAGTTTTACAATCGTTTTACCATAAGTAAATTCAATGTTTTCGTTCTGATCCGTTTTAAGCTCAACCAGAATGTTTTCAATATAGTTCTTGCTGACATGTACGTAGTGCGGCTTGTCATAATTGACAGTGACGATGTCCCCATCCTTGCCGTCTATATGAACTGTTCGCAGGAGGGGCACACAGCTGTCTCCGACCCTTTGATAGGTTATGATGTCGGTATAGACAAATATGTTGTAAAAGCCTGCATGTATATCCGCAGGGAATGGGAATAATTTATCGTTCACATACGTCCATTTATTGGGACCCATCCCCAACATGTAGGATAAATTACCGCTGGTCTTTATACCTCCGTTAGCAGGCCCTGAAATTTGTATCCTTTTATGGATTCGATTGTAGAATAGGAATATTTCCATCTTGTTCAGGGTTAGGTGTTCATTCAACTCTGAGACGATCCTGTCGACGGTTCTATAGAAACCTTTTTTAAGCTTAATAAGTTTCGCAGGTTCCGAGAACCTTTTGCAATAAAAATCACGGTCCTTAGCTTTGATATTATACCAACTATGGGGGTATGTAATCTCGCTGAGACCTACTTCCCAAGCCTCTGATAACTCTATAGGCTTTGGAAAATTGGTTGTATACTTCGAACTCTGATTATTACGATATATCTGTGCCGACGCATTACTGGGGAGAGTCAGGTAGAAGCCGCTGTGTTCCATGATGCCCAACTGTGTACACGCGAATGATGCGCTAGTTATCATGACTAGGGGTTTAAATTAACCCCCGTTGCCTCCACCACATCCTGCTCCAATACCCAACTGTTGAACTTTTGAGGCCAGTTTTTCCAGCGGACCAGTAACCATTTTTTACCCTTTTCTCTCTTCTGATCTAGAATCTCCTCCACGTGAAAGACTTTGTCTTTACCCAACTGGACCTTCTGTAATTCCTTCTCATAAAAAGATCCCTCTATAAGATCCCCGTCATAATCTTTTAATTTGTAGACCGGCGGAATGCGTGGCAGACATTCGGTAACGGTAAACAACTCCGAGCTAAAGCCTTGTTCGTATTTTTTGTCGAAAACACCCCTCAACTTTGATATACGCACCAAGTCACCCACTAGGAATTTAAAAGTCATTTTTTTCTTACGGCGAAGTGGGAACAAACCATACATATTTTTAAAGACTTGAAAAGAGTTTTCCGAAGAGACCTCCGAGGGCTTCATACGTATAGTCTTATGGTAGCTGTGGTTGTACCCGTTTACTAAATCCTGAACTATGTCTGTATATCGGTTGGTGTTGTGAGCTGTAAAATAGCGCCACATCCGCTCTTTCAAAGTCCTATTAAAGCGTTCCACAACCGAAGCTTTCAAATCAGAGCCTGTAGCAAAATGTACTATATTATACTTATTCATTAGCTTCTGAAATGTTTTATTAAAAAATTCTTTTCCGCCATCCGTCTGCACTTTCTTGGGGGCGCCTCCTGCCTTCAAGATCGATTCAAAGGCCTTGGTCACCTCTGCCCCGCTCTTATTTTTTAACACCCTTACATAGGCTAATTTAGAGAAAATATCTATAACCGTTAGCATGTAGCGATTTCCATCATTTTTATCGGCAAGGGACTGCATGTCACATAGATCCGCCTGAAATTGGGATAATGGATGCGTAGAAAAAACTCTATTTCTTGGAAAATGTTTTCTTACAGGTTTATGTAGAGTGTAGGCATCTTGCTCTGATAACCATTCATTCACTTTAGCATCGCTTAACAGACTACCTGTTTCTTCGACTATAGCTCTCTGTAAACGCTCTTTACCCCCATAAGACCCGGGGTTAGAGGGATTATAATATATGTTTTTCAACAGCTGCTCAGCCATCCTTCTTGCCTCTCTGAGGTACAATAACTGTAATGAGCCACTTTCATATAACGACAACATTTCAGTTTGTGAATTTTTATTTTAAGAATGCAACAATTATTACGTATACAGACAATTCAGGATTTGTTGCAAGATACAAGTCCCCGTTTTCTCAACAATCACAGCATGCAACACCCTGTATATATTGTTTAGATTTACAGGTTTGTTTCGCTGAATTTTTAAAACACACACGTCTGATATATAAGTATATAAACAACAAATATGATACACATTCACATTAAAGGGTGGTTCAAACAAATAATGTAAAATCTTAGCCAAAGTTATTTCTAGTTCTTCAGAATCCTCAACAAGCCTTGATACCATATGTGACCATTGTAAACTCTCGCCCGTATGTCGGACATGTTTCATGATTTGCTCAATTTTTAACACACGCTCTACAATAACCCCTGTATTGTGGGTTGTGTAGAACTTTACATTGTTCACTTTATTTTCAATAATCTGATGCATAACATTTGTAAGGTCTCTCAAAAGAAAAAATGTATTTATTCGCTCAAACATCGTAGACACATAGTTACCCATAGCTCTAAATAAACAAAATGTCACTCGGTCTCTTGGGATTTATTGAGCCAGAAAAGCATCACATCAGCCACCACAGCTTCCCTGTATTTGTTGTCGTCCACCAGGGTGTGTCGGATTTCTTTGAGTTTCTCATGGATGAAGATGGCCTCCTTCAGTTCATGTAGGAAGGCTTCGGTTACCCCGTAAACTCTAGGGATAGACGGCGCAATACCCATAGACTCCAGGGCGATGACCAGCGCTGGTATAAAACGGCAGGACCACAGTCTTTTCACCAGCTCCTCAAAATGATTGAAAAAGTAGTATCTAGGAGGGTCGTAGAGGCAAGGATGACGACGCTGGCTGGGATGATTGATCTCACAGCCGATGCATTTTTCTCGTATATATTCGCCAATCACCACGTTTAAAAGTGTAGCTACAGAGGCCTTGATTGTATCCACAAAAATAGTACTGGCCACCCCATCAAACACATCCTCAGGCTGGGTAAATGTCGGGGGTGTCACGGGTCTTGCCAGGGGTGCGTAGAGTGTAGGGCTTCGTGGCATAGAGTCTTTAGTGTCGGGCCCCCATGACGTAGTGGGCTTCCTCGTGGATGGTCTGGAGATCCATGGTGTATGCTGAAATGAAGAACTGGCTGCTTTTTTTCTTTTTATTGTAGAACAAGGCCATTGGGTATCTGGGGGGGCGGGGTTAAAGCATCCGCTTACTTAGTTTTCTTCTGACGCTGTATCTTCTTGAGGCTCTTTTGCATCGTAATCTTTACGATTCGTATATATTATGCACTTCTTTAAATGAACAAGGCTCTGACGCTGTTGGCTCTGTACAAAGAGAGCATCCAACGGTTGCAACATTTTCAATTCCAGTACATCCCAACTCTTAAAAGGAATAAGCAGACGCAGTCGGGTATCCCCAGTCAGGCCACCACCCCTAAGGTTGTGGTTTCGGATTGCCTCGGTGCCGATATAGAACTCCACGCTGCCGCACGGTCGGCCATTCTTTCTTTGTATTTTCACCCTGTGAAATATTTGTCCTGAGGAGTCAGGGGTACCTTCCCAACGGGTCTCGTGGCCCGTGAACACACTATACCCCTTGGTGATAAGGCTCAGTTCAGGACACACAACCTTGCGAAAAACCGACCAGTCTTCAACACCATATTCCAAGCCGACAGTCTGGTCTGTAATTCTTCTCCTTCATCTACGTATAGAGGGGTCACTCTACGGCCAGGTATCAAACCGATACCCCCACTGCTGGCCATTAGACATCAACACTTGATCTGTCAGAGCATTTGCTGGCGGTATTTGGGTTCTATACACATTTAAAAACGTTTTTTTGGCGCATCATATATGCTGGTTGATACTTTGCCTTGCTCGTATGGGCAACCGAAGGCCTGTTTCAGGTGTTTACCGTCATCACTGCTTTGGTACGATCCCAAATTCCAATGGTTATTCTTAAGATCTTGTGCACTCTTAAACAGGTATTGTTCAGCGCTTTATAGGGGCCTTAACCAACCCAAACCGTGAGAAACAGTAACAGGTTGACCTGACACATGGTCACTTACTCAACCCCACC
>NC_034185.2:10166254-10247280 GCF_002021735.2 Oncorhynchus kisutch | reverse complement strand
GATTTCCATAAAGAGATGGAATCATACTGTTTACACTGACGTTGTTATACTTCGTGAAGGATGCCTCAGATTCAGAGAAGAGGTAATCAAAGATGCGGGCATTGACCCCTGGAGCTGTACAACTATTGCATCAGCGTGCATGAAAACCTATCGTACACACTATCTAACTCCTGAATCTATAGCTATCCCATCGCCAGACAACTACCGACGCCAATTCAAGGCCTACTCTAGTGGTTCCATTCAATGGTTGGAGTACTTGGCCCAGGATAAAGATATTTTTATCCAACATGCTTTGAATCGGGGGGGAGAAGGCTTTTGGGCCTTACCATGTAGATGGATACACACAGATTGACGGGGTTGAGACAGTGTATGAGTACAACGGTTGTTTCTTCCACGGGTGTAAATTATGCTTTGTCCCCCACACCTTGTGTGTCCTAACCCAAAAGACTTTTGGGGAAATGTACCAAGAGTTTCAAGACAAACTGAATTCTTTAAAGGCTACTTACGGGTTAAAAGTTGTGGTTTTGTGGGAGCACGAATGGACAGCCCTCAAAAAGGCAGATCCTAGTGTTAAGGCCTTCCTTACCCATTATGACCCTCCAGAGCCCCTGGAACCGCGACAGGCCTTGTTTGGAGGCCGGACCAATGCTTTGACATTGCGTTATGTAGCTCAACCCGACGAGACAATAGGCTATGTAGATTTTACATCCCTATATCCTCATGTAATGAGTTCCTCATTCTATCCTATAGGGCATCCTGAAATTATTCACAGCGACTTTGACGAACCCCAAAATTATTTTGGTTTAATCAAAGCGACTGTCTACCCTCCTAGGGGGCTGTTTATACCTGTGTTGCCTTACAAGGGTCCTAAAGGAAAACTTTTCTTTCCCCTTTGTCGCACATGCTGTGAAAACCACAACCAGGAAAACCCCTGTGATCACACAGATCAAGAAAGAGCCCTGACCGGTGTATGGGTCACTGTAGAATTCTCTAAGGCTTTAGAGAAGGGGTATCGTGTGGCCAAATCTTTGAAGTGTGGAACTTTTCCAGGAAATCAGACACACTTTTTAAAGAGTACATCAAAACCTTCTTGAGATGCAAGCAGATGGCTTCAGGCTATCCTGCATCGGTCACAGATCAAGAAAGTAAAGACCAGTACATTCAAGACTACCATGACAGAGAAGGCATACTTCTTGACCCTGACAGAATAGAGGTCAACAAAACCAAAAGAAATGTGTCGAAATTGTACTTGAACTCCCTTTGGGGGAAATTAGCGCAGAGATGCAATATGCTAACAACTTCGATCATTAAAGACCCCGAAGAATTTTGGAATTTGTTTTTTCGGACCAATACGAAATTTCACATTTTTCCTTCTTGAGTCAAGACATTGCCTTGGTGCAATGGAGGCGCCACCAAAAGTGGGTTCTACCCCCGGGTAATGTAAATGTGTTTCTTGCAGCATTTACCACAGCCTATGGCCGCCTTGAACTGTACACCCTCATGGAACAGCTTCAGAGGCGGGTTCTTTACCACGACACAGACTCTGTGGTCTATGTAAGCAAACCGGGGGATTGGACCCCCCCACTTAGCAACTATCTTGGGGGTTTAACGAGTGAACTCGAAGAGGGTGACCATATTACAGAATGGTCCTCATGTGGTCCAAAAAGCTATGCTTTTAGGACTAAAGCCAATCACGTGGTGTTGAAAGCCAAAGGCGTGACTCAAAACTATGAAAATGCACCGCGTGTAAACTTGGAATCAATCACGCGCTTGGTCGAGGGGTTCGTAAAGGACAAGAATAGTGACTTGGAGATTTTGAGCTCCTACAACAAAATAGTGAGGGATAAAAAGGGGTTCCATCTAAGAAACGCACCACTCACTAAAAGATTCAGGGTAGTCTATGACAAGAGACAGCTATTGCCTGACGGTACCACATTGCCCTTTGGCTACTGACTTATGCTACAAGCCCCAGTGTGTCTTAAAGCTTAAGATATTATGACTGCTGTCGAGGGTTTTGACCCCCGGCTACAATTGCCTTTTTCAGCATTAATTGCAGGCCCTTCAAACAGTGGTAAAACTTTTTTTGTAAAAGTATTTTAGAGAATTCTGAACATGTGTTATCTCAAAAGCCTGACAATATTGTATGGTGTTATTCATGTTACCAACCTCTGTATGATGAATTATTGAAGACAATAAAAATCAAGTTTGTTGAAGGAATACCCGATTCTCTGTCTGATGATGAACTTCTCCCCCCACATGTAAATAATCTGCTGGTTTTGGACGATATGCTATTTGCTGGTAGCGAACACCCTGAAATTGCACGAGCTTTTACCCAATATACTCATCATAGAAACCTGTCCGTGCTTTACTTGGTCCAGAATGTGTTTCACCAAGGTAAAAATAGTCGGACCATTAGCTTGAATGCCAACTACATGGTATTGTTTAAAAATCCTAGAGACAACTGCAAATTAGCACTCTAGCTCAGCAGATGTACCCTGGACGGAAATCATACTTTATGGAGAGCTATGAGGACGCTACCAAAGAGCCATTTTCTTATTTAATCGTGGATTTAAAAGCAAATACTCCAGAACACCTTAGGCTACGTACAGGGCTGTTTCCGGGGGAGAGGCCTGCTGCATACCTTCCTAAAAAGTAAACGCTATGTCTCTGCGTTTAAAAAGAAACCTCCCCCTCTTGAGAAGGCTAGTAGGTTCTACAGCTAAAGAACGGAAGGCCATCTTGGGTCGCTGTTCTTCAGATCTCATATTAGCCCTATGTGAGATTGCTTTGAATCTTCTCAAAGGACGCATTCCACTCACCCTGAACCAATTGAAAAAATTAAGGAGACAAAAGACAGCGATCAAACTCTTTGCCAATAAAAGGGCCAGTCTTCAAAAGAAAAGACATAGTATACAACAGTCTGGGGGTTTTCTTCTACCTTTACTCAGTATAGCCGTGCCCTTCATCACCAGCCTTATTGCGGCCAGACGTGGGGGTTGAACACGTGGTGTGATGGCCACTAAAATGTACTTGGTGCCTCAACAAGAGTTGGATAGACTTAAAAAACAAATGCAGGGTCCTGAAGATATCAGACAAACAGCGGAAAATGATTTGGATACGGCCATGAAGGATGTTTTGAACCGAAAAGGATTGAACCCCTATGATAAGATTCAAAAATACACAAACCTAATGCAAAGGTATTTGACTCGGGTAAAGCAAGGGGAGAGAGAGACTAACCATTTAACCCTTTCCCTACCGGACCCTTTAACAGATGTCGAACCTAACGATAGCCATGCCCCTGTAAGGCCTGTACCGTCGATCTTACCTAGTGGAGATAATATGTCGGGTGAAGCTCAAATGCCATTTGAAGATAAAGTTATGCATGACCTACTGACACATGTGCCTTTACGTAACAGGAAGAATGTTAAATACATTATGAACAAGATAAAAGACTCAAAGGGGATAGCTGCTTGGAACGACTCTGGAGAGTTTATCCTTCAGGGCTCTGTGGTTAGGGGGTCCCATATGCAGGACTTGCTTAAAAGTACCACGGCTGCCCACAAGGTTGCTGATGACCGAAGGCCTCCCGGCTGGCGTCAGTTTCTTAAGGCCCTGGCAATCCTCAACATCCCCCTCTCCGGTGTACCCAACCATAAGCTTCGTCAACAGATTCAAGCTTTAAAACAAAGCCTTCAACGAGATACAGCACCCCTAAAGATGCCCCAACGACACCGGCCCCATATGAAAGCGATGATGCTAACTCATTTACTCCCATGAACGTCTCAGGACCTTTTCCTAAACCCGATCTCTCGGCGTGGTTAGACTTTTGAAAATGACTTTTGAATGACTATGATTAAATTCAATAAATTTTTTATTTGAAAAATAAGCAAGTTAACATTTGTGGCATTCTTGAAACATATGACGTGAGCATACGCCTTGATTACGCGTTCTTAAAGGACACACATTTGAACACTTTTGATATTTTCTAACAAAACAAGATACAAGGTTATCATTACTTCTTAAATCATCCTTATAAAGAGACATAACATCTTCAAAAGAAACTCCCCGGGCTCTTTGGCACAGGTAAAATACACAGTGGTGACCGCATGTAGTGGAAAGGTTATCTTGCACTTGTTTGATGTTGTAGTAGATCTTTGTACCGTTTAGGGTCAAAAAATCTTTAATAGATTTAGGGAAATGTGAAAAACCGGGGGGAAAGCCATAGGAATCAAAAAAAGTTGAGATTTTTCGTCCACCTTCCTGTTCTAATGTCATAGCTAGCCAATGTTCACCAGGCATGTGTTTAGGATGGGTATTGACAATAAACATTGCAGGCCTCTCAGACCATATCTCAATAGGTAATTCATCACAAGCCAACACTCCACAAATTTGTTTTCCAATCAAGCGGCTCATGAGCCCGTCCAACTCTTGGGTATTCATGTCTTTGTTCAAAGGTCCTTAATAATAATCCACTAAGACCTGTCTTCGGGCATTCACTTCCAAGATTGAATCAGAGCATGCGTAAACAATCATGCTAACTGTACAGGCTAAAGGTGTACGGAAACGCATTTCCAGCCTGAGGTTACCTTGGGACACCACAGACAGATTTCCTGAGGTGTCATCATCAGGTGATAAATTGAAAGCATACAATGTGTAACCCTCTGCAAAATCATTTCTGTCAATAGGTAAAGAGAGATCTTTTAGATGTCGCCCTGTAGCCAGGAATAGATAGTAAAATTCTCGCACAGATATGTTGTTATTAAATTGTGGTTGGAAAGCCTTCGCCGGAACCTGACGTCCGTCCTGACAGAGCGCTACATACTCTGCATTGAAGTGCTGAAAATTAAAGGGTTTTTATCTAAACTGCCCGTATTAGAGGCGTGATCAACCAGACCTATAACCACATATCTAGGTAAAGGGCCTAGAAATAGGTTTTCTTGACTGCAGATTCTACTGCCCACAGGTATGCTAAAGGTTTTCATGGTAATTCTTTGGAGAGGGTAAAGGGCATTTCCTTTCATCAAAGCATGTGAGTGACCCAGGCGCACGGCCGGAGATACAGATACTTTTTTAATAAAAAGGGTTGCCCCCAACACTTTCAAACTAAAATCCCCGTCTTGGGGAGACATCAGGCAAAAATCATCCTTGGCCCTGGTTAATTTTAATCTTAAATCAACCGAATTTAAGAGTAACCGTTCTTGAAAGAAAATGTCAGAGTGTATAGGGCCTAGCAAATGAAACTCTCGAGATTCGGCGCAGTAGCGAGCTCGGGCCGCTAGTCCTTTGTTTGCACCGGTGGAAGGGTCTGTCGATTCCATAGAGGCTCCTGCAGTATCCTTGCTAAACAGCCCGGCGCTAAATTGGGTTTTGAGAGTGTCTTCGGAGTAGTTTAGTAAACACTCCATGATGGCTCTATAAGGGTATGTAGCGCTGCTTTGACTGATTAGGCGTTCACCCAAAGTCACATCAACTTGGGAGAAAATGGTGGCCAAGGGGTAATTAATGAGACTCACTTTGGCATCGTCTGCAATATTAGACCCATCTCTTTTGGTCACTTTTAGACGTAAATGCACCAAGGTGTTGTTGAGGTCCAGATAGTTGTCACCATGGCCTGGTATGAAAAATTCGATAGGCCCGTTATCGGTAATAGCAGAGAGAGGGGCTATCTCCACATAACTGGATCTATCTATTGAATGCTGCGTTAACGGTGCCGTGAAAAGATCAAGTTCTGTCTTTATAGCTTCAGAGGACATTCGATGTAAAAGAGCCATGTCACTTATTCTTTTAGAAAATACTTCCTAGTATTCTTTTAGCCTGTTTTGGTACAGACCTCCTCACTTTACCCCGTCTTTGACTTACTGAGGTTCTTTTAACAGTTAACCGCCGCTTTTTAGGTGCCGGTCTACGCCTTAAACCAGGGGGTCTCTTTTTTGGCCTTCGAGACAATATCATAAGCCCCGAGCCTTCTTGATGCTCCACCTCTGGTGACGCCCTTCGGGTCATAGCATTGGCTACAACCTCACTTACTATATTTTTAGCCGCTGATTTTAAATGTGGTTTGGCTATGCTGAAGCCTCTCTTCATAAACGGTAAAACCATCCTGAAGAGGTTACGGAATATACCGCCTATCCCCGAACCATACATTGTCGGCGCTCCATGATATCCTGGTAGTCCATTACCCACTTGATCCACATAGTATGAAACATAACGGTTAGGGTCGAGCTGATGGTGCTCCATAACACTTTTATTTGTATTATGTTTATAAATATAATACAGCTATTATATATGTAGAGAGGTTTTGGTGGGTCTAAAGTGGAGTTTTACAATCGTTTTACCATAAGTAAATTCAATGTTTTCGTTCTGATCCGTTTTAAGCTCAACCAGAATGTTTTCAATATAGTTCTTGCTGACATGTACGTAGTGCGGCTTGTCATAATTGACAGTGACGATGTCCCCATCCTTGCCGTCTATATGAACTGTTCGCAGGAGGGGCACACAGCTGTCTCCGACCCTTTGATAGGTTATGATGTCGGTATAGACAAATATGTTGTAAAAGCCTGCATGTATATCCGCAGGGAATGGGAATAATTTATCGTTCACATACGTCCATTTATTGGGACCCATCCCCAACATGTAGGATAAATTACCGCTGGTCTTTATACCTCCGTTAGCAGGCCCTGAAATTTGTATCCTTTTATGGATTCGATTGTAGAATAGGAATATTTCCATCTTGTTCAGGGTTAGGTGTTCATTCAACTCTGAGACGATCCTGTCGACGGTTCTATAGAAACCTTTTTTAAGCTTAATAAGTTTCGCAGGTTCCGAGAACCTTTTGCAATAAAAATCACGGTCCTTAGCTTTGATATTATACCAACTATGGGGGTATGTAATCTCGCTGAGACCTACTTCCCAAGCCTCTGATAACTCTATAGGCTTTGGAAAATTGGTTGTATACTTCGAACTCTGATTATTACGATATATCTGTGCCGACGCATTACTGGGGAGAGTCAGGTAGAAGCCGCTGTGTTCCATGATGCCCAACTGTGTACACGCGAATGATGCGCTAGTTATCATGACTAGGGGTTTAAATTAACCCCCGTTGCCTCCACCACATCCTGCTCCAATACCCAACTGTTGAACTTTTGAGGCCAGTTTTTCCAGCGGACCAGTAACCATTTTTTACCCTTTTCTCTCTTCTGATCTAGAATCTCCTCCACGTGAAAGACTTTGTCTTTACCCAACTGGACCTTCTGTAATTCCTTCTCATAAAAAGATCCCTCTATAAGATCCCCGTCATAATCTTTTAATTTGTAGACCGGCGGAATGCGTGGCAGACATTCGGTAACGGTAAACAACTCCGAGCTAAAGCCTTGTTCGTATTTTTTGTCGAAAACACCCCTCAACTTTGATATACGCACCAAGTCACCCACTAGGAATTTAAAAGTCATTTTTTTCTTACGGCGAAGTGGGAACAAACCATACATATTTTTAAAGACTTGAAAAGAGTTTTCCGAAGAGACCTCCGAGGGCTTCATACGTATAGTCTTATGGTAGCTGTGGTTGTACCCGTTTACTAAATCCTGAACTATGTCTGTATATCGGTTGGTGTTGTGAGCTGTAAAATAGCGCCACATCCGCTCTTTCAAAGTCCTATTAAAGCGTTCCACAACCGAAGCTTTCAAATCAGAGCCTGTAGCAAAATGTACTATATTATACTTATTCATTAGCTTCTGAAATGTTTTATTAAAAAATTCTTTTCCGCCATCCGTCTGCACTTTCTTGGGGGCGCCTCCTGCCTTCAAGATCGATTCAAAGGCCTTGGTCACCTCTGCCCCGCTCTTATTTTTTAACACCCTTACATAGGCTAATTTAGAGAAAATATCTATAACCGTTAGCATGTAGCGATTTCCATCATTTTTATCGGCAAGGGACTGCATGTCACATAGATCCGCCTGAAATTGGGATAATGGATGCGTAGAAAAAACTCTATTTCTTGGAAAATGTTTTCTTACAGGTTTATGTAGAGTGTAGGCATCTTGCTCTGATAACCATTCATTCACTTTAGCATCGCTTAACAGACTACCTGTTTCTTCGACTATAGCTCTCTGTAAACGCTCTTTACCCCCATAAGACCCGGGGTTAGAGGGATTATAATATATGTTTTTCAACAGCTGCTCAGCCATCCTTCTTGCCTCTCTGAGGTACAATAACTGTAATGAGCCACTTTCATATAACGACAACATTTCAGTTTGTGAATTTTTATTTTAAGAATGCAACAATTATTACGTATACAGACAATTCAGGATTTGTTGCAAGATACAAGTCCCCGTTTTCTCAACAATCACAGCATGCAACACCCTGTATATATTGTTTAGATTTACAGGTTTGTTTCGCTGAATTTTTAAAACACACACGTCTGATATATAAGTATATAAACAACAAATATGATACACATTCACATTAAAGGGTGGTTCAAACAAATAATGTAAAATCTTAGCCAAAGTTATTTCTAGTTCTTCAGAATCCTCAACAAGCCTTGATACCATATGTGACCATTGTAAACTCTCGCCCGTATGTCGGACATGTTTCATGATTTGCTCAATTTTTAACACACGCTCTACAATAACCCCTGTATTGTGGGTTGTGTAGAACTTTACATTGTTCACTTTATTTTCAATAATCTGATGCATAACATTTGTAAGGTCTCTCAAAAGAAAAAATGTATTTATTCGCTCAAACATCGTAGACACATAGTTACCCATAGCTCTAAATAAACAAAATGTCACTCGGTCTCTTGGGATTTATTGAGCCAGAAAAGCATCACATCAGCCACCACAGCTTCCCTGTATTTGTTGTCGTCCACCAGGGTGTGTCGGATTTCTTTGAGTTTCTCATGGATGAAGATGGCCTCCTTCAGTTCATGTAGGAAGGCTTCGGTTACCCCGTAAACTCTAGGGATAGACGGCGCAATACCCATAGACTCCAGGGCGATGACCAGCGCTGGTATAAAACGGCAGGACCACAGTCTTTTCACCAGCTCCTCAAAATGATTGAAAAAGTAGTATCTAGGAGGGTCGTAGAGGCAAGGATGACGACGCTGGCTGGGATGATTGATCTCACAGCCGATGCATTTTTCTCGTATATATTCGCCAATCACCACGTTTAAAAGTGTAGCTACAGAGGCCTTGATTGTATCCACAAAAATAGTACTGGCCACCCCATCAAACACATCCTCAGGCTGGGTAAATGTCGGGGGTGTCACGGGTCTTGCCAGGGGTGCGTAGAGTGTAGGGCTTCGTGGCATAGAGTCTTTAGTGTCGGGCCCCCATGACGTAGTGGCTTCCTCGTGGATGGTCTGGAGATCCATGGTGTATGCTGAAATGAAGAACTGGCTGCTTTTTTTCTTTTTATTGTAGAACAAGGCCATTGGGTATCTGGGGGGGCGGGGTTAAAGCATCCGCTTACTTAGTTTTCTTCTGACGCTGTATCTTCTTGAGGCTCTTTTGCATCGTAATCTTTACGATTCGTATATATTATGCACTTCTTTAAATGAACAAGGCTCTGACGCTGTTGGCTCTGTACAAAGAGAGCATCCAACGGTTGCAACATTTTCAATTCCAGTACATCCCAACTCTTAAAAGGAATAAGCAGACGCAGTCGGGTATCCCCAGTCAGGCCACCACCCCTAAGGTTGTGGTTTCGGATTGCCTCGGTGCCGATATAGAACTCCACGCTGCCGCACGGTCGGCCATTCTTTCTTTGTATTTTCACCCTGTGAAATATTTGTCCTGAGGAGTCAGGGGTACCTTCCCAACGGGTCTCGTGGCCCGTGAACACACTATACCCCTTGGTGATAAGGCTCAGTTCAGGACACACAACCTTGCGAAAAACCGACCAGTCTTCAACACCATATTCCAAGCCTACAGTCTGGTCTGTATATTCTTCTCCTTCATCTACCGTATAGAGGGTCACTCTACAGGCCAGGTAATCAAACCGATACCCCCACTGCTGGCCATTAGACATCAACACTTGATCTGTCAGAGCATTTGCTGGCGGTATTTGGGTTCTATACACATTTAAAAAACGTTTTTTTGGCGCATCATATATTGCTGGTTGATACTTTGCCCTTGCTCTATGGGCAACCCGAAGGCCTGTTTCAGTTGTTACCGTCATCACTGCTTTGGTACCGATCCCAAATTCCATGGTTATTCTTAAGATCTTGTGCACTCTTAAACAGGTATTGTTCAGCGGCTTTATAAGGGGCCTTAACCAACCCAAACCGTGAGAAACAGTAACAGGTTGACCTGACACATGGTCACTTACTCAACCCCACCAACCCCCCTGGGCATGCACCCTTCTACATGACATAGGGTCATAAATCATTACATAGGGTCATAAATCAGGCTTGGGTCATCAATCATTAACGGCCTGTCAAATGGACCCTTACTCACCCCATAGCCCCCACCTAACCAGGCTTGCCTGACCAGAAGACATGCACACGTCATCACTACATAGGGTTCACATAGCGTTCACATAGGTTCACATAGGGTCATCAATCAAAATTTTGACACGTGACATCTACTTTAATCTCTCTTAGATAACTATAACTATAACTATGTAGATAACTATAACTATAACTACGTAGATAACTATAACTATAACTATAACTATGTAGATAACTATGTAGATAACTATGTAGATAACTATAACTATAACTATGTAGATAACTATAACTATAACTATGTAGATAACTATGTAGATAACTATAACTATAACTATGTAGATAACTATAACTATAACTATAACTATGTAGATAACTATGTAGATAACTATAACTATGTAGATAACTATAACTATAACTACGTAGATAACTATAACTATAACTATGTAGATAACTATGTAGATAACTATAACTATGTAGATAACTATAACTATAACTAGGTAGATAACTATAACTATGTAGATAACTATAACTATAACTATGTAGATAACTATAACTATAACTATGTAGGCAAAGTGTGTGGGTTGAAACTAATGACACCAAACTTTTATCATCAGCGCAATTAAGAGTAATTAATAAGTAGGCCTAAAGATTGGCCTGCAGTACCTTTTAAATAAGGCGCTCTAATATTAACTTTACTTTAGAAACCTTTTGGTAAGATAATAACGTATATCCCCGCTTTGTGACAGATAAAGCACCTGTCTGATATCCTCCTACGTAGCGAGACATGGTTGCTATGTGGTTGGATGCTGAAAAGATGTTGCCAAGTGTTCCGTGTTAAAAGCTTATCCAGTCACAGTGTACTTTGTTTTACACTTACCTTAGAGTCACACAAAACAACCTGTCAGCCTATCATGTTCCCCACATTCAGCCCTGTAGCATATATAGTTTATCACAGATACAGAGAAATACGGTACCTCTCCAAATCCAAGGTGCTACAGTGTGTTGTGTTGTACCGAGGCCTGGGAGGTGAGTGCTATGCTACAGTGTGTTGTGTTGTACCGAGGCCTGGGAGGTGAGTGCTATGCTACATTGTGTTGTGTTGTACCGAGGCCTGGGAGGTGAGTGCTATGCTACAGTGTGTTGTGTTGTACCGAGGCCTGGGAGGTGAGTGCTATGCTACATTGTGTTGTGTTGTACCGAGCCCTGGGAGGTGAGTGCTATGCTACAGTGTGTTGTGTTGTACCGAGGCCTGGGAGGTGAGTGCTATGCTACATTGTGTTGTGTTGTACTGAGGCCTGGGAGGTGAGTGCTATGCTACAGTGTGTTGTGTTGTACCGAGGCCTGGGAGGTGAGTGCTATGCTACAGTGTGTTGTGTTGTACCGAGGCCTGGGAGGTGAGTGCTATGCTACAGTGTGTTGTGTTGTACCGAGGCCTGGGAGGTGAGTGCTATGCTACAGTGTGTTGTGTTGTACCGAGGCCTGGGTGGTGAGTGCTATGCTACAGTGTGTTGTGTTGTACCGAGGCCTGGGAGGTGAGTGCTATGCTACAGTGTGTTGTGAAGCATGAACAGCACAGCAAAACGTTTGTCCCAGGGATGTCTGGTTGGTGAATAATTGATCTCTCTGTGGGGGGCGACACAGCGAGCGCAGGTATAAGAACCAGACATCATTAATGCATGGCTGACAACTAGTGTATGTAACCAAGAAAATGAACACGTCCTGAAAGTTGTATGAATGTCCTCTTGTTGACCTGTTGTTGTTGATGTCCAGGAATTTTTCCATTGTTCGTGACCAGTGGTTCCCAAACTTGTTATAGTTCCGTACCCCTTCAAACATTCAACCTCCCGCTGTACCCCCTCTAGCAGCAGGGTCAGCACACTCTCAAATTTTGTTTTTTGCCGCCACACACACACACACACACATACACACACACACACACACACACACACACACACACACACACACACACACACACACACACACTACACAATACATTTATTAAACATAAGAATGAGTGTCAGTTTTTGTCACAACCTGGCTCATGGGGAAGTGACAAAGAGCTCTTATAGGACGAGGTCACAAATAATAGTATAATAATAATCAATAATTTTGCTCTTTATTTAGCCATCTTACATATAAAACCATCTTTGTTCATCAAAAATTGTGAATAACTCACCACAGGTTAATGAGAAGGGTCTACTTGAAAAGATGCACATAACTGTAATTTACAAATCAAATCAAGTTTATTTATATAGCCCTTCGTACATCAGCTGATATCTCAAAGTGCTGTACAGAAACCCAGCCTAAAACCCCAAACAGCAAGCAATGCAGGTGTAGAAGCACAGTGGCTAGGAAAGACTCTCGAGAAAGGCCAAAACCTAGGAAGAAACCTAGAGAGGAACCAGGCTATGTTGCGTTGTATTGGAGAAAGTCTCAGCCTTAAATCACTTTCCACACACAGTCTGTGCCTGTATTTAGTTTTCATGCTAGTGAGGGCCGAGAATCCACTCTCACGTAGGTACCTGGTTGCAAAAGGCATCAGTGTCTTAACAGCGCGATTTGTCAAGGCAGGACACTCTGAACGCAGCCCAATCCAGAAATCTGGCAGTGGCTTCTGATTAAATTACATTTTCACAGAACCGCTTGTTGCAATTTCGATGAGGCTATCTTGTTCAGATATCGGTAAGTGGACTGGAGGCAGGGCATGAAAGGGATAGCGAATCCAGTTGTTTGTGTCATCCGTTTTGGGAAAGTAATTGCGTACCCAGCTCACTCAGGTGCTTCGCTATATCACATTTGACATGGTCTGTAAGCTTGAGTTCATTTGCACACAAAAAATCATACAATGATGGAAAGACCTGTGTGTTGTCCTTGTTAATTCAGACAGAAAAAGTGCTCCAACTTCTTAATCATAGCCCCAATTTGGTCCCGCACATTGAATATAGTTGTGGAGAGTCCCTGTAATCCTAGATTCAGATTAGAGGTTGACCGATTAATCGAAATGGCCGATTAATTAGGGCCGATTTCAAGTTTTCATAACAATTGGAAATCGGTATTTTTGGACACCGATTTTGCCGATTTAATTAAATAAATAAAAATTACACCTTTATTTAATCTTTATTTAACGAGGCAAGTCAGTTAAGAACACATTCTTATTTTCAATGACGGCCTAGAACAGTGGTTAACTGCCTCGTTCAGAGGCAGAACGACAGATTTTCACCTTGTCAGCTCGGGGGATCAAATCTTGCAACCTTACAGTAAACTAGTCCAATGCTCTAACCACCTGCCTCTTATTGCACTCCACGAGGAGACTGCCTGTTATGCGAATGCAGTAAGCCAAGGTAAGTTGCTAGCTAGCATTAAACTTATCTTTTAAAAAACAATCAACCAATCAATCATAATCACTAGTTAACTACACATGGTTGATGATATTACTAGTTTATCTAGTGTGTCCTGCATTGCATATAATTGATGCAGTGTGTATCGTTGCTCCAATATGTACCTAACCATGAACATCAATGCCTTTCTTAAAATCAATACACAGAAGTATATATTTTTAAACCTGCGTATTTAGCTAAAAGAAATTCAGGTTAGCAGGCAATATTAACCAGATGAAATTGTGTCACTTCTTTTGCGTTCATTGCACGCAGAGTCAGTGTATATGCAACAGTTTGGTATTTCACTGAAAGAATAAATGTCTTGTTTTCGAGATGATAGTTTCCGGATTCTACCACATTAATGACCTAAGGCTCGTATTTCTGTGTGTTATTATGTTATAACTAAGTCTGTGATTTGATAGAGCAGTCTGACTGAGCGATGGTAGGCAGCAGCAGGCTCGTAAGCATTCATTCAAGCATTCAGTAACGCTGTTTCGAGGGTGGCTGTTGTCATTGTGTTCCTGGTTCAAGCCCAGGGAGGAGCGAGGAGAGGGACGGAAGCCATACTGTTAAACTTTCAATACTAAAGTGCCTATAAGAACATCCAATAGTCAAAGGTTAATGAAATACAAATGGTATAGAGAGAAATATTCCTATAATTCCTACAATAACTACAACCTAAAACTTCTTACCTGGGAATATTGAAGAATCATGTTAAAAGGAACCACCAGCTTTCATATGTTCTCATGTTCTGAGCAAGGCACTTAAACATTAGCTTTCTTACATGGCACATATTGCACTTTTACTTTCTTCTCCAACACTTAGTCCAACACTCTAACCGCTATGCAACCTGCTGGCTTGTATACGAAGCAGTAATTCACTGCTGCGTCGTGAAGCATTGTTGTATGATGAAGGCATTGTATGTATAGTTTTTTGGGCCTTTTCCCCCAGCATTGTCCCAGCCATAAAAAGGGAACAGGTGGGAAAAGAGTGAACGAGGTAGTTAGAGGAGATGAGGAACAGCTGGGGGAAGGAGAGGAAGAGAAGGTAACCTAATACGACCAGCAGAGGGAAACGGAGTGAAGAGAAAGAACAGGAACAAGACATAATATGACAATACATGACAGTACCCCCCCACTCACCGAGCGCCTCCTGGCGCACTCGAGGAGGAAACCTGGCGGCAACGGAGGAAATCATCGATCAGCGAACGGTCCAGCACGTCCCGAGAGGGAACCCAACTCCTTTCCTCAGGACCGTACCCCTCCCAATCTACTAGGTACTGATGACCACGGCCCCGAGGACGCATGTCCAAAATCTTACGGACCCTGTAGATAGGTGCGCCCTCGACAAGGATGGGGGGGGGGAAGACGAGTGGGGGCGCGAAGAACGGGCTTAACACAGGAGACATGGAAGACCGGGTGGACGTGACGAAGATATTGCGGGAGAAGAAGTAGCACTGCGACAGGATTAATGATCTGAGAAATACGGAACGGACCAATGAACCGCGGGGTCAACTTGCGAGAAGCTGTCTTAAGGGGAAGGTTTTGAGTGGAGAGCCATACTCTCTGACCGCGACAATATCTAGGACTCTTAGTTCTACGCTTATTAGCGGCTCTCACAGTCTGCGCCCTATAACGGCAAAGTGCAGACTTGACCCTCTTCCAGGTGCGCTCACAACGTTGGACAAAAGCCTGAGCGGAGGGGACGCAGGACTCGGCGAGCTGAGACGAGAACAGCGGAGGCTGGTACCCGAGGCTACTCTGAAACGGTCGCAGACGAAGGAAGCGAGTTGTGGGCGTATTCTGCCCAGGGGAGCTGTTCTGACCAAGACGCAGGGTTACGAAAAGAAAGACTGCGTAAGATGCGACCAATAGTCTGATTGGCCCGTTCTGCTTGACCGTTAGACTGAGGGTGAAAGCCGGAAGAGAGACTGACGGAAGCTCCAATCAAACGGCAAAACTCCCTCCAAAATTGAGACGTGAATTGCGGACCCCTGTCCGAAACGACGTCTGACGGAAGGCCATGAATTCTGAAAACATTCTCGATGATGATTTGTGCCGTTTCTTTAGCAGAAGGGAGCTTAGCGAGGGGAATAAAATGAGCCGCCTTAGAGAACCTATCGACAACCGTAAGAATAACAGTCTTCCCCGCTGACGAAGGCAGTCCGGTGATAAAATCTAAGGTGTGAGACCACGGTCGAGAGGGAATGGGAAGCGGAATGGGAACCGGCAGGAGGGGAGTTACCGGACTTAGTCTGCGCGCAGACCGAACAAGCAGCCACGAAACGACGCGTGTCACGCTCCCGAGTGGGCCACCAAAAACGCTGGCGAATGGAAGCAAGCGTACCCCGAACGCCGGGATGGCCGGCTAACTTGGCAGAGTGAGCCCACTGAAGAACGGCCAGACGAGTAGGAACGGGAACAAAAAGAAGGTTCCTAGGACAAGCGCGCGGCGACGGAGTGTGAGTGAGTGCTTGCTTTACCTGCCTCTCAATTCCCCAGACAGTCAACCCGACAACACGCCCCTCAGGGAGAATCCCCTCGGGGTCGGTGGAGACTACTGAAGAGACGAGATAAAGCATCAGGCTTGGTGTTCTTAGAGCCCGGACGATAAGAAATTACGAACTCGAAACGAGCGAAAAACAGCGCCCAACGAGCCTGACGCGCATTAAGTCATTTGGCAGAACGGATGTACTCAAGGTTGCTATGGTCAGTCCAAACGACAAAAGGAACGGTCGCCCCCTCCAACCACTGTCGCCATTCGCCTAGGGCTAAGCGGATGGCGAGCAGTTCACGGTTTCCCACATCATAGTTACGTTCCGACGGCGACAGGCGATGAGAAAAATACGTGCAAGGGTGGACCTTGTCGTCAGAGAGGGAGCGCTGAGAAAGAATGGCTCCCACGCCCACCTCTGACGCGTCAACCTCGACAACGAACTGTCTAGAGACGTCAGGTGTAACAAGGATAGGTGCGGATGTAAAACGATTCTTGAGAAGATCAAAAAAAGATCAAAAATCGGACCACTTAAAGCACGTCTTGACAGAAGTAAGGGCTGTGAGGCGAGCTGCCACCTGACCGAAATTACGGATGAAACGACGATAGAAATTCGCGAAGCCGAGAAAGCGCTGCAGCTCGACGCGTGACTTAGGAACGGGCCAATCAATGACAGCTTGGACCTTAGCGGGATCCATCTTAATGCCTTCAGCGGGAATAACAGAACCGAGAAATGTGACGGAGGAGGCATGAAAAGTGCACTTCTCAGCCTTCACATAAAGACAATTCTCTAAAAGGCGCTGGAGGACACGTCGAACGTGCTGAACATGAATCTGGAGTGACGGTGAAAAAATCTGGATATCGTCAAGGTAAACGAAAACAAAGATGTTCAGCATGTCTCTCAGGACGTCATTTACTAATGCCTGAAAGACAGCTGGAGCGTTAGCGAGGCCGAAAGGAAGAACCCGGTATTCAAAGTGCCCTAACGGAGTGTTAAACGCCGTTTTCCACTCGTCCCCCTCCCTGACGCACACGAGATGGTAAGCGTTACGAAGGTCCAACTTAGTGAAAAACCTGGCTCCCTGCAGGATCTCGAAGGCTGAAGACATAAGAGGAAGCGGATAACGATTCTTAACTGTTATGTCATTCAGCCCTCGATAATCTATGCAGGGGCGCAGGGACCCGTCCTTCTTCTTAACAAAAAAAAAACCCGCTCCGGCGGGAGAGGAGGAGGGGACTATGGTACCGGCGTCGAGAGCTACAGACAAATAATCTTCGAGAGCCTTACGTTCGGGAGCCGACAGAGAGTATAGTCTACCCCGGGGGGGGGGGGGGGGGGGGGGGGGGGGTTCCTGGAAGGAGATCAATACTACAATCATACGACCGGTGCGGAGGAAAAGAGGTGGCCCTGGACCGACTGAACACCGTGCGCAGATCGTGATATTCCTCCGGCACCCTCGTCAAATCACCAGGCTCCTCCTGTGAAGAAGAGACAGAGGAAACAGGAGGGATAGCAGACATGAAACATTTCACATGACAAGAGACGTTCCAGGAGAGGATAGAATTACTAGACCAATTAATAGAAGGATTATGACAAACTAGCCAGGGATGACCCAAAACAACAGGTGTAAAAGGTGAACGAAAAATGTAAAAATAAATGGTTTCGCAATGATTACCAGAGACAGTGAGGGTTAAAGGTAGCGTTTCACGCTGAATCCTGGGGAGAGAACTCCCATCCAGAGCGAACAAGGCCGTGGGCTCCTTTAACTGTCTGAGAGGAATGTCATGTTCCCGAGCCCAGGTCTCGTCCATAAAACAGCCCTCCGACCCAGAGTCTATCAAGGCGCTGCGGGAAGCTGACGAACCGGTCCAACGTAGATGGGCCGACAAGGTAGTGCAGGATCTTGAAGGAGAGACCAGAGTAGTAGCGCTCACCAGTAGCCCTCCTCTTACTGATGAGCTCTGGCTTTTACTGGACATGAAGTGACAAAATGACCAGCGGAACCGCAATAGAGACAGAGGCGGTTGGTGATTCTCCGTTCCCTCTCCTTAGTCGAGATGCGGATACCCCCCAGCTGCATAGGCTCAGCACCCGAGCCGGCGGAGGAAGATGGTAGTGATGCGGAGAGGGGGGCAACGGAGAACGCGAGCTCCTTTCCCCGAGCTCGGTGACGAAGATCAACCCGTCGCTCTATGCGAATAGCGAGTTCAATCAAGGAATCCACGCTGGAGGGAACCTCCCGGGAGAGAATCTCATCCTTTACCTCCGCGCGGAGACCCTCCAGAAAACGAGCGAGCAAAGCCGGCTCGTTCCAGTCACTGGAGGCAGCAAGAGTGCGAAACTCAATAGAGTAATTTGTTATGGATCGATTACCTTGACATAGGGAAGACAGGACCCTGGAAGCCTCCTCCCCAAAAACAGAACGATCAAAAACCCGTATCATCTCCTCCTTAAAGTCCTGATACTGGTTAGTACACTCAGCCCTCGCCTCCCAGATAGCCGTTTTCCACTCAGGAGCCCGTCCAGTAAGGAGAGATATGACGTAGGCGATACGAGCTGTGCTCCTGGAGTAAGTGTTGGGCTGGAGAGAAAACACTCCGGAGATTCGGAAGCCCTGGAAGTGGCCGGTGGATCGAGGCGGAGATAGTGAACCTGTCTTGTGAGGTCGGAGACTTGGGCGGTCAGGGTCTCAACGGCATGTCGAGCAACAGACAATTCCTGCTCGTGTCTGCCTAGCATCGCTCCCTGGATCTCGACGGCTGAGTGGAAAGGATCTGAAATCGCTGGGTCCATTCTTGGTCAGATTCTTCTGTTGTGCACTTGAGTGAGGACCCAAAAGCGGTTTAGCAAAAACAGAGTCCTTTAATGTAAAAACACAGGGAAGACATAGATCCTCTTCAGATGTAGAAAATGGCCAAAATAGACAACCCTCAGAGAGGGCGACAAATGAAACAGAAAGTCCTTCTGATATTTACAAAAGAGTCCCCTTCTTAGCAGCAGAGGAGAATAGCTGGGTTGCGGCGACAGACTGCTGGTCTCTCTGGGTAGGCGCGGGTCGTAGCGGACAGAGGTACCTGATCACACGTAGCATCAGAAGAACAGGCAGATTCCGACAGGATGGGACAAGGGTGAAGCAAACGAGACGATAGTTTGGTTCTGGCATGAGAAACTCAAACGAGAATCTGACAAAGAAAGAAGCAGGAACAGAGAGAGAAATAGAGACCTAGTCAGAGGGAAAAAGGGAACAGGTGGGAAAAGGGTGAACGAGGTAGTTAGAGAAGATGAGGAACAGCTGGGGGAAGGAGAGGAAGAGAAGGTAACCTAATACGACCAGCAGAGGGAAACGGAGTGAAGAGAAAGAACAGGAACAAGACATAATATGACAATACATGACAGTAACGGTTAATGTGATTGGATGAGTAACGGTGAATGTGATTGGATGAGTAACGGTTCATGTGATTGGATGAGTAACGGTTAATGTGATTGGATGAGTAACGGTGAATGTGATTGGATGAGTAACGGTTAATGTGATTGGATGAGTAACGGTTCATGTGATTGGATGAGTAACGGTTAATGTGATTGGATGAGTAACGGTTAATGTGATTGGATGAGTAACGGTTAATGTGATTGGATGAGTAACGGTTCATGTGATTGGATGAGTAACGGTTAATGTGATTGGATGAGTAACGGTTAATGTGATAGTGTATTGTTCTGTTTGTCTCACTCAGCAATATAAGACGCTGAAGTGTAAGTTGGATAAAGCATAATGCCAAGGACGTGGGATTCTGGGCGGAGGCTGGAAGCAGAGACGGAGGATCACATTTTTCATTGGGAGGCAAGGGAGAAATACTGTTGTGATGGTAAAAGGTGAGGAGCGAGGGAAACACGTTATGTTCTTCTGTCCTCATGGGGACCTAAAATGGTACAGGAATGAAGGGGGGAATCCTGGAGGAGTAAAGGAGGGGTAGAAGAAGATAAAATTATGGACTTTTAAAAAATTTATTTATTTAACCAGGCAAGTCAGTTAAGAACAAATTCTTATTTTACAATGATGGCCTACCCCAGCCAAACCCTAACCCTAACCCTACCCCTAACCCTACCCCAGCCAAACCCTAACCCGGACGACACTGGGCCAATTGTGCGACGCCCTATGGGACTCCCGATCACGCCCTGTTGTGATACAGCCCAGGATCGATCCAGGGTGTCTATAGTGACGCCTCTAGCACCGAGAGGCAGTGCTTTAGACCGCTGTGCTACTCGGGAGCTGGAGGAGTGATGGGATGGGGGGGGGGGATGTGAAGGGACATGAGCCAGAGGTGCAGTGATGGAATGCTCATTTTATCTCTGGAGTGCATTGTGGGAGAAAGCTGTGTTCTGCATTCAGTCCCCTGACACCCAGGAGCGCCAGACGTGACACACGCATAGCTCACTGGGTTTATTTACAGCTCTGGTTCTCCTAGCATCACGTGTTTGCACACGCTGGCAGCGTACGGCTCACATTGTGTGACATGGGGAAATGTCATAAGGAACATGGGTTCCCTCCCTCAGATGGGTTCCCTCCCTCAGATGGGTTCCCTCCCTCAGATGGGTTCCCTTCCTCAGATGGGTTCCCTCCCTCAGGGAACAGTGGTCTAGAGAACATGTGGCCCAGCCGTGTGTACGGGTAAGTAATGTGTGTAGACCTATGGTGGATTGATCAGTGTATGATGACGTCTCTCTCTCTCTCTCCTCTCTGACCCCAGCAGCAGTGTAACCCAGGGGACCTGCGTGTCCTGAGGAAGGGGATGACCCTGTACCATTCTGAGTCTCAGCTGTCATCCCTGCCACAACGCCAGGACGCACTGCACAACGTGAGTACACACACACACACACACACACACACACACACACGTTATGTTCTTCTATCCTTGTGGGGACCTACAATTAATTTCCATTCAAAATCCTATATTCCCTAACCCCTAACCCTTACCATAACCTTAACCTGAAACCCTAACCCAAACTCCTAACCCTAATTCTAATCCTAAACCTAAACCTAACCCCTAAGCTTAAAATAGCCTTAGTCCTCATGGGGATGTGGGAAATGTCCCCATGAGGGATAATTTGCCTTGTTTTACTATCCTTGTAGGGATTTGGGGGGGATTGTAGGTCCCTACAAGGATAGAAGACCCCCCCCCCCCCCCCACACACACACACACACACACACAGACACACAGACACAGATACACACACACACACACAGACACACAGACACAGATACACACACACACAGACACAGATACACACACACACACACACACACAGACACAGATACACACACACACAGACACACACACACACACACACACACAGACACAGACACACACACACACACACAGACACACACACACACACACCTCTCTTTACTCACTAAATACACATCTATACCCTCTTTTCTTACCGCTATCCTGTGCCTTTCTTTCTCCCACTCTCTCTCTAACACATCTCAACCACTCTGTTTAAACCACTGACTCACCAGGCCTTTAGGCTTCCGTCTCCCCAGAGCTTGTTTCAACTGAATCCTGTAGTATAAAATTAATTAGCCACTCTGATCCCTGACCTCTAACCTCTCTCCGCTACCAGAGAGAATGAGAGAAACCACCCTGATGACCTCACTCCACAGAATCAATACTGCATTTAATCAGGATCAAGTGTACGACCCAGTACACAGGCCTTATATACAGCCCCAGTACTGCCTTTAACCAGGGCCTACAGTAGCATACTGACAGGCCTAAGACACCCAGTACACTGGGTCTGTCCTTCAGTCTCACAAAATGCCCATGACCTTTGACCCATGAGTCTCTCCCAGGCGGGACAGGAGCAGGGAGGACGGCCAAAAGAGAGGGGGAGCAGGTGTCTAGAGAAGGGGCTGTGGACAGGACAGGCAGCGGAGCGTCATGTGATTCTGAAGTTTCTGTCCTGTTCTTTCTGTTCCAACCAACAACCGTTCTCTCCGTGCAGACTGTTGGTTAGTTAATAGGATGGCTTCTTCTCCCATCATCATCATGGTTTTATATTTAGCTGGCTCTCCTCTCCTCTCCTCTCCTCTCCTCTCCTCTCCTCTCCTCTCCTCTCCTCTCCTCTCCTCTCCTCTCCTCTCCTCTCCTCTCCTCTCCTCTCCTCTCCTCTCCTCTCCTCTCCTCTCCTCTCCTCTCCTCTCCTCTCCTCTCCTCTCCTCTCCTCTCCTCTCCTCTCCTCTCCTCTCCTCTCTTCTCTTCTCTCCTCTCCTCTAATCTCCTCTCCTCTCCTATCCTATGCTCTCCCCTCCTCTGCTCTCCTCTCCCTTTGTTCAAACTGCCCCACTTCCACTTTTAGGTCATGTTCTGTGTGTGTGACTGTGTATCTCTCTTTTTGTGTGTGTGTGTGTGTGTGTGTGTGTGTGTGTGTGTGTGTGTGTGTGTGTGTGTGTGTGTGTGTGTGTGTGTGTGTGTGTGTGTGTGTGTGTGTGTGTGTGTGTGTGTGTGTGTGTGTGTGTGTGTGTGTGTGTGCGTAAGCACAACAAATGAGTGAGACAAAGCTCCGTTCATTTGATTCACACAGACACTAGATAGTCCGCTCCTATTCTCCACTAAGACTCTTAACACTAGAGACCAGGCTTTCTGACTATATGTGTCCCTCCCCATACTGGAAGGCCTAAGTAAGGCTGATTATGCAGGGAACTGAGCACAGAACTCAACATCCATATGAACAGTAAACCACCGTTGGCTATGATTTTTATCTGCACTGTCCAAAACCTTTACTTACCCAGCAAGGAATAAAACCCACGAACAGTTCTGCCAACACATCTCACACTGTGGGTTCTGCTAACACATCTCACACTGTGGGTTCTGCTAACACATCTCACACTGTGGGTTCTGCTAACACATCTCACACTGTGGGTTCTGCCAACACATCTCACACTGTGGGTTCTGCTAACACATCTCACACTGTGGGTTCTGCCAACACATCTCACACTGTGGGTTCTGCTAACACATCTCACACTGTGGGTTCTGCTAACACATCTCACACTGTGGGTTCTGCTAACACATCTCACACTGTGGGTTCTGCTAACACATCTCACACTGTGGGTTCTGCCAACACATCTCACACTGTGGGTTCTGCTAACACATCTCACACTGTGGGTTCTGCTAACACATCTCACACTGTGGGTTCTGCCAACACATCTCACACTGTGGGTTCTGCTAACACATCTCACACTGTGGGTTCTGCCAACACATCTCACACTGTGGGTTAAGACACCTCATTATAAGGAGGCAATTACAAATAGTTTGGATTAGAGCAAGATTATATAGTCTGGCCTCGTGAGACTAACTAGAATAACTCAGTCTTTCTCCTCTCAGGGCACGGTTGGTGGTCTCCCCACCAGACTAACTAGTCTTTCTCTCCTCTCAGGGCACGGTTGGTGGTCTCCCCACCAGACTAACTAGACTTTCTCCCCTCTCAGGGCACGGTTGGTGGTCTCCCCACCAGACTAACTAGTCTTTCTCCTCTCTCAGGGCACGGTTGGTGGTCTCCCCACCAGACTAACTAGTCTTTCTCCCCTCTCAGGGCACGGTTGGTGGTCTCCCCACCAGACTAACTAGTCTTTCTCCTCTCAGGGCACGGTTGGTGGTCTCCCCACCAGACTAACTAGTGTTTCTCTCCTCTCAGGGCACGGTTGGTGGTCTCCCCACCAGACTAACTAGTCTTTCTCCTCTCTCAGGGCACGGTTGGTGGTCTCCCCACCAGACTAACTAGTCTTTCTCCTCTCAGGGCACGGTTGGTGTTCTCCCCACCAGACTAACTAGTCTTTCTCCTCTCAGGGCATGGTTGGTGGTCTCCCCACCAGACTAACTAGTCTTTCTCCTCTCAGGGCACGGTTGGTCGTCTCCCCACCAGCGAGTCAACCCCGGTAACAGGCTACCTGTCCTGTGTTCAGAAACCAGAGGCTGTGGTCCACGCCATGAAGGTACGACAACTTCACATTATCTCTCACAGCACATCAACTACAACAACAACAGCTCTCCTCATGATAATTCTACAACAGCCATACACAACAGGCAGACCCCAGATCCGGACCCAGAACGAGGTCAATACGGACGTTGGGGCCCAAAATTTTTATTTTATTTTTTATAATGGAATTCAGTCGGGATTCGACTCATAGTGTCATATGAACACACATAAAACATGAAAAACGTGTAGAATTGCAGGTTATTAGCTTTAAAACTGCATTTTTCTTTTCTTTCGACCAACAAGATGGCTGTGAACAGTCTGAACAGTTTGGGGTCACATGGGTTGTGAGGTGGGGGTTTGTTTCTATGCCGATAAATTACAATATCCATCCGGACCTTTGTCACCTAGGACATTTGTGCCTTCTCAAAAAATGAGTATCCCTGCTCTACAATCTCAATGTCACAGGTAAAACACCAACGTCAGACTGGAACAACACAGTGACAACACAGGTATCTTTTGGTTATCACTACGGCAACAGTTTCCATGGAACGACACAATATTTACATCTTTACAGTTATTCAGAAAATAAGCGAAAGGAATAAAACAACAATATGTACATAACAGCCAACTGCTTTAAACAGCGACTCACATTTATTCACTAACTTGGTTTCATGATCATATATGCCTGATTGTACCAGGTGTTGGAGGTGCACGAGAACCTGGATAAGAAGCAGGTCCCAGAGGACTACGAGGAGGATCTCAGTGAGAAGGAGAAGGCCATCGTTAGAGAGATGTGTAACGTAAGTAGTTGTATAACCCTGAATGCTGATTATACCACGGATATGACAAAACATGTGTTTTACTGCTCTAATTACGTTGGTAACTAGTTTATAATAGCAGGGACTTGTGGTATATGGCCAATATACCACGGCTAAGGGCTGTGTACAGGCACTCCGCGTTGCGTCGTGCCTAAGAGCAGCCCTTAGCCGTGGTATATTGGCCATATACCACACCCCCTCTGGCCTTATTGCTTAAGTACTGTACCAGTCAACAGTTTGGACACACCTACTCATTCAAGGGTTTTTCTTACATTTTTTACTATTTTCTACACTGTAGAATAATAGTGAAGACATATCAAAACTATAGCACATATGGAATCGTGTGTAGATGCTCTTTAATTAAGTTGCACACCTAGCAAGAGACAACTTGGCTTGCAGTGTTTCTGTAATGTCCAATGTAGGCCTACAGTATGTGATGGCAAAGTTTTCAAAAACAAATTTCCTCCCGAATGACACCAGTCATCATGATATCATTCTGCCTACTTTGCAGTCAACATTTAATGGGGCAGTTTTTTATTTTAGAAAGTCTTGCACATTGCAAAGATTCAACCAAGATGTTTGACCTTTTGCAATGCCTGGTTTGCATACCCATGTGTTGCCTTAGTTAGCATTTACTGGTAGATATAAGTTGAAACGCCTTTCCTACCCTAACGGCTACCGGTGTCATTATTCGGCAAGCTGCATCATGCGACATCCAGCTGAGAGCTGCATGCTCTTGCTGCCTGATATTCCTCTGAAACTAGACTATATTTCACTTTGTGTAGGCTACTTTGTGGATGATTTCTCTATTGTACTGCATAATTGATACAGAGTGTACCTCCACTACACTACATTCATAAGCATCAAGAATACGCAATGCCCACTGCATACAGCCTCCACTACACCACTGGTTGCTCCTCTGTGTCTGTGTCCCATCGTGGAGCGGTGTTCTAGTTGGAATATTTTATAAGAGGGTCTCGCAGCCCAACTGTCTGAGCAATTCATCTCTCTGAGCAGGCAGGGAAAAGAGCAGAGCACCCCTCCTCTCCTCTTCTCCGCTTCTTCCCTCCATTATTAAAAAAAATGCCTACTGATTAGAGAGAGAGAGACAGAGAGAGACAGAGAGAGAGAGAGACACAGAGAGAGACAGAGAGAGAGAAAGAGACACAGGGAGAGAGAGAAAGAGAGACACAGGGAGAGAGAGAGACACAGAGAGAGACAGAAAGAGACAAAGAGACACAGAGAGAAACAGAGAGAGAGACACACACAGAGAGTGAGAGAAAGAGACACAGGGAGAGAGACACACAGAGAGACACAGAGAAAGAGAGACACAGAGAGAGACACAGAGAAAGAGAGCGAGAGAGACAGAGAGAGACACAGAGAGACAGAGCGAGAGAGACAGAGAGAGACACAGAGAAAGAGAGACACACACAGAGAGAGAGACACAGAGAGAGACACAGAGAAAGAGAGACAGAGCGAGAGAGACAGAGAGAGACACAGAGAGACAGAGAGAGACACAGAGAAAGAGAGACACAGAGAAACACAGAGACACAGAGAGACAGCTAGTCTATCGGCCCCTACATAGGTATGTTGCCAACCTGATCTCATAGTTTCACTTCGGAATTTGCCGTATTATGGATGAAAGTACTTTTTTTTTTTAAGCATTAATTCCGCATGGTTACAGGGTTAATTCTGTGTGGTTACAGGGTTAATTCTGTGTGGTTACAGGGTTAATTCCACTTGGTAACAGGGTTAATTCCACTTGGTAACAGGGTTAATTCCACATGGTTACAGGGTTAATTCCACTTGGTAACAGGGTTAATTCCACATGGTTACAGGGTTAATTCCACTTGGTAACAGGGTTAATTCCACATGGTTACAGGGTTAATTCCACTTGGTAACAGGGTTAATTCCATGGGGTTACAGGGTTAATTCCACTTGGTAACAGGGTTAATTCCACGTGGTTACAGGGTTAATTCCACTTGGTAACAGGGTTAATTCCACGTGGTTACAGGGTTAATTCCACTTGGTAACAGGGTTAATTCCACGTGGTTACAGGGTTAATTCCACTTGGTTACAGGGTTAATTCCACTTGGTAACAGGGTTAATTCCACGTGGTTACAGGGTTAATTCCACTTGGTAACAGGGTTAATTCCACTTGGTAACAGGGTTAATTCCACTTGGTAACAGGGTTAATTCCACTTGGTTACAGGGTTAATTCCACTTGGTAACAGGGTTAATTCCACTTGGTAACAGGGTTAATTCCACTTGGTAACAGGGTTAATTCCACTTGGTAACAGGGTTAATTCCACTTGGTAACAGGGTTAATTCCACGTGGTTACAGGGTTAAAACAGTAACAACTCAAAGGGTTAAGTTTAGGTTTTCATTCCGAGGGGTTAATGTAAGGGCTATGGGTTGGGGATAATATTTAACATAATAATTCAAAACAATGTGCTGTTTCCATCAAATATTATTAAGTCCTCTCCCTGCTTGCTAGAGCATTATGAGCTGCAGTGGCACTGTGTTCTAAGCAGCGCGCTCTGGCTCCGAGCCTTATGACTTTCACCCAGTGCTTTGCCATGGTTTTTTTTTGGGGGGGGAGAGGGAGGTGAATGCTGAGGAAGGCATATATATCCACGTCCTCAGGGCCAATTCAAGAGTTTCTAGGGACCAGACTGATGTGGCAGGATTGGAATCTGGGGAGCTTCACAACACCGGCTCTGTATTATCTATGGGGCCCTGTGTCCTGTGTTATCTATGGGGCCCTGGGTCCTGTATTATCTATGGGGTCCTGGGTCCTGTGTTATCTATGGGGCCCTGTGTCCTGTGTTATCTATGGGGCCCTGTGTCCTGTATTATCTATGGGGCCCTATGTCCTGTGTTATCTATGGGGCCCTGGGTCCTGTATTATCTATGGGGCCCTGTGTCCTGTATTATATATGGGGCCCTGTGTCCTGCATTATCTATGGGCCCCTGTGTCCTGTCATCTCACACACAGAGAGATTCCTTCAGGGATTCAGTTAGTGAAAGACCAAGTGAGGACAGAGAGATTCCACCGGGGATTCAGTTAGTGAAAGACCAAGTGAGGACAGAGAGATTCCACCGGGGGTTCAGTTAGTGAAAGACCAAGTGAGGACAGAGAGATTCCACCGGGGGTTCAGTTAGTGAAAGACCAAGTGAGGACAGAGAGATTCCACCGGGGGTTCAGTTAGTGAAAGACCAAGTGAGGACAGAGAGATTCCACCGGGGATTCAGTTAGTGAAAGACCAAGTGAGGACAGAGAGATTCCACCGGGGGTTCAGTTAGTGAAAGACCAAGTGAGGACAGAGAGATTCCACCGGGGGTTCAGTTAGTGAAAGACCAAGTGAGGACAGAGAGATTCCACCGGGGATTCAGTTAGTGAAAGACCAAGTGAGGACAGAGAGATTCCACCGGGGGTTCAGTTAGTGAAAGACCAAGTGAGGACAGAGAGATTCCACCGGGGGTTCAGTTAGTGAAAGACCAAGTGAGGACAGAGAGATTCCACCGGGGGTTCAGTTAGTGAAAGACCAAGTGAGGACAGAGAGATTCCACCGGGGGTTCAGTTAGTGAAAGACCAAGTGAGGACAGAGAGATTCCACCGGGGATTCAGTTAGTGAAAGACCAAGTGAGGACAGAGAGATTCCACCGGGGGTTCAGTTAGTGAAAGACCAAGTGAGGACAGAGAGATTCCACCGGGGGTTCAGTTAGTGAAAGACCAAGTGAGGACAGAGAGATTCCACCGGGGGTTCAGTTAGTGAAAGACCAAGTGAGGACAGAGAGATTCCACCGGGGGTTCAGTTAGTGAAAGACCAAGTGAGGACAGAGAGATTCCACCGGGGGTTCAGTTAGTGAAAGACCAAGTGAGGACAGAGATGCTTTTCCTGCACATAGTGTTTTGGGGGCATCAACATCAAAATGATTGAATTTCAGCTTCTGTGTATAAAAAAAAAGGTTTCATAACAAAACATATTTGTTTGTTTTCTTTTTGTGTGTGTGTGCGTACGTGTGTGTGCGTACGTGTGTGTGAGCAGGTGGTGTGGAGAAAGCTGGGCGACGTGGCAGGATCTAAGCCGTCTATCAGACAGCATCTCTCTGGTAACCAGTTCAAAGGCCCCATGTAGTCCATAGCAACCAGAGAGGGAGAAAGAGAGAGAGAGAGACCTTCCTACATGATCTCCATTCCTACTACCTACACTACCCATAACACCATTCTCCCGCTGACTATAGGTCCCATCACCCACCATTCTCCTGGGATATGTGACTGGATATTATACGACCCAGGAAAACCACAGAATGGACCTCTCAGTCTCTCCCTCACCACTAGTCAACTCCCCATACACACACATTTCGTTTGAACTTCCAGTGTTGTTGATAACTGGCAGCTAGTTTCTCTGATTTGCCACTTTCCTTGTATTACAGATTTTAGGTTTATAGTTAGACAGGCTTACACTTTACACAGTGTTGATGACTATTACAGACCAAACTCTCATGTTGTTGTTTTGTTTTATGCTAAAAAAAAGAAAGAAACTCAGATGAGAGCTATAGGATCTCTAGGATGTTAACGTGACGCTGTGATAATGTCAGATATGGTTACATTTTGGGTTACAAGTGTCTCGTATGGACAAATCTAGGATCAGCTTCATCCACCTTCAATCCTGATCTTGAGCCTTTAGAGGTAATGTACAGAACTGACCATGGAGCAGTGTCCAGGAGCAATGTCACCCCACTCCTTCATAGTACTTCCCAATAAAAAAAAAACAGCTAGCTCCTCTGTTAGTTGTGCTTTGCCTTTATCGGGTTGATTAGCATAATTAGCATTAGCTAATGCTAGCCTTAGCGTAATTAGCCTTAGCTAATGCTAGCTTTAGCAGAATTAGCATTAGCTAATGCTTGCCTTAGCAGAATTAGCATTAGCATCCAAAGTGTTAATACGTGATACCCATTGTGATATGATACATAGCACCCTATGCTCATAAGAGAAGTCTATTATTAATACAATACTATTATAGAGATCATTTTTAAAACGAGTGTAAAATATGTAATCAAAAAAAACATAGCACTGCGTTGTTGTTGTTGTTATCGTTTATTTTGAGCTTTTTGTTTTTTATTATTATTCTAGCGTGGCCATGTGTTATAAACGGACTGTTTTGTGGGTTTTATGTTTTACAAAAGCACACAGCTGAACAGGGTTCTTTCTAAGGTAACCACTCTTCTTTTTACTGTAGTTTGTTGAAACAAATGATTACTTCATCTCCTCTGTAAACGTATCAAGGCCATTTTAAATCTAAACCGTCTCAGCCAAGAGTCAATGTTTTTTTTGTTTTTTTACAAAAATGTACTAGGTTGTGTCTGCTCTAAGACAATCATGTTTCTCAGGTTGGGAAATAACGAGAGCTTTCCCCCGACCCTGTGGCTCCTCTGTGGATATCGTGGGGATTCTTTGTTGACGTTTGGCCAGGCTGCCTGTGTGTACTGTAGTTCTCTGTAACAGACTGATGACACCTGGTTACTACAGGGTTAGAGACTGCTGAACACATTTTATTGCATTCATTTTATATGAAATAATAAGTTTCATAAATCTCCATGACAGAATGTTTCAGAAATGTTCTCTGAAACTTTAAGGATTTTATGCTACTGTCATGGGGCAGATCAGACTAATTTGGCTATTTTTGGTCATCAGTAACTATTGCATTAATCAAAACACTGTACAACACAGTATTTTAATTGAAAGCTAAGAAAGTTGTCAAATAAATGGAATGCTTTTCATTTCAATTAGCATAATATGACTGTGTTTTTAGCCATGGTGGATACAGCAGATGAGTTTCAGCAGTGGACTGTGCATGTTTTGTAGAAAATGATTTCTGTCGGAATGTGAGAAAGAGCAAGTCTTCCCTTAGATGCTTTTGGATACAGCTACGTTTTAGCGAAGTTATAATGATGTCAGATGAAATAATAAGTACTGTTATGACCTATCAGGAGATTTTGATTGGTATCCAGGTCTTTTGATTGGGCAATTGGTAATGATTGACAGCTCAAGCTCTCCTGGCTCTAGTATTAGTTTTTCCAAATTAGAACATTGAGGCTTCTGACCGTACATGCGTAGGATTCGTCCTCCTCGGGTTCTCTCTAATAGGGTCTACTACAACTACAAAAAATAAAATGAAAGTATGTATTTTCAAAGTGTCCTTTTTTTCTAGGAACAACTGATTTGAAGCTATGATGATATAATGATATAATGATATGTTATAATGATATAATGCTTTTCAGTCTGGCATTTTGATTTGAGATGTGCCACATTTTTCTCTGCATGGGATTTTGAGTTGGAACCTGTGTTTTGAACTTTGTTGTATTTTTCTAATTCTGTATATTTGTGCTAAACTAGAAGTCATGATGATCCTAGAACCTAGTCTGCATCTCAAAATAGCAATGTATTCCCTAGTGCACTACTTTTGACCACTGCCTTGTGCTGACCCTGGTCATATGCAGTGTGCTGTATAGGGAATAGGTTGTAATTTCAGACACAGACCCTACAGTGTTTAATGCAAACTATTCCTATAGCAACTAGCATGAATGTAAACGTTTTTTTTCTTCCCATGGTGATAGTTAAAATTAAAATTAAAAAGTAATTGAACTAGGTCACTTTTAGATGATTTTGAGAGAAAAAATAAACAATTACTCTCTTTGTAATTCTGTGTCTTCTCTGAATTCATGTGTGAGGAAATGCTGACTTGAGCTGAACTGATAAACACATACAGTACGATACGAACCCTCCCATACTGAAGTGACAGGAATTCAGAACTTGAGCAAACCTGCCCTCTGCTGGTTTATATAGTGAATGATCAATGTACTGTATTTTATTTCTGAGAAACTTAACATTTCAAGTTGGATAAACGGAATGGGACTGACAGTATTGGCGAAAACCTTCAAAGTGGACACAGATACAGGAGATACAGGTTAAACCACTGGTCAGTGAATGTGTGGGTGTAGTTTGGGGAGGGGTGGGGGATCACAAACAGACAAAACAGTGAAGCTGATTGTTCCTAAGGTCAGGACCTGAGAGGCAGACGGTCTGAACGTCACCTGGGGTGGGGGTCACAAACAGACAAAACAGTGAAGCTGATTGTTCCTAAGGTCAGGACCTGAGAGGCAGACGGTCTGAACGTCACCTGGGGTGGGGGTCACAAACAGACAAAACAGTGAAGCTGATTGTTCCTAAGGTCAGGACCTGAGAGGCAGATGGTCTGAACGTCACCTGGGGTGTACTCATTAGTCCAAAACTTTTTGCAACAGAAACGAGTTTCTATTGGACATATTCTAGTAGGTCCCTCCCCGTTCCGTTTGGTTCCTTCCTAGTGAATACACCCCCAGACACACATCAACAACAACATAAAACACTCACCACTAGCCTCAATTAGCAGGGTTGAGGAACGAGTCATGGCAGTAATAGTAGCACTGACTAGACTAATAACACTACACAAACACTCGTTTCAAAGTAAGAGAAATTTATTTTATTATCCCAAGGGCCTACGAGACATAAAAGTGTGTGTGTGTGTATAGAAAGCACAACATAGTTTGTTAAAGTAAAGCCTAATTAAGGCACTATTGATATAAGCATTCTAAAAAGATCCCATCGCTCAGATTTCACATGGTAAAGTTGATCATTATGTACAAATACACCCCTGGCTGTCCAGTGCTCTATCGACCTGGTGTTCAGATATGGGTTACCAACATCTTTCAGTTCATGACTCCTACAAGTAACAGTTTAAGTGCAATTACTGTAATTATACAGGGTACATCCAGTCCAATACATTTGACAGATTAACCAATAATCACACAGCTATATTAAAATAATAAGGGGGGGAAAATAAGTTTGGTATTTTCCGCGATAAACCCAACTTTGTTTTCCACACACAAGGTAAAGTTATCACAATATTGATTACTGAAAATATTTTATTTTCACACAGACAAAAAATGTAAGCAAAAACAAGCAGCCTTTTTGTAGCATTAACCAGACCATCAGTCTAAATATCAATTGTATTTCCTTTCAATTCATCTCAAAATATGTTCAACCATGTTAAGGATTCAATATCATCTGCCTGGTGTTTTCTCAAAAGGAACCCTTTGGAATATGGAACTGATAGAATCTCTACAGAATGCCTGTTCAGATTCCAGGGATCATAAAGCTTTACATGGATGGGATTACACAACGCCTCTAAGACAATGTACAATAACAGATCGCTCCTTTATTTGTTAAGATCTCCAGTGGACTCCAGAGTCGTACTCATTAGGACACAATGTACCAAACTGTTTTGCAACAGAAAGCCGAAAAGGGAGTATTTCTTATTGGACAAGTTCAGATAAGCAAACTGAGGGACTTTCTTCTGTTTGGTGCCTAATGAACACGACCCAGGACTGACAACAGGAACAGGACTGCTAAGCATCAGACATTCCTCTACTTTTCTTCCACATTTCTCTTCCTCTCATCTCATCCATCCCCCATGATTCATGGGCATGCCAGGGGGTGGCAGGGGCACCTGAGGCTGGCCTGGTGGCAGGGGGTACACCCCAGGAGGCATACCCATCCCTGGAGGGGGCATGCGTGGAGGTGGAGGGGGGTACTCAGGGTAGCTGTGGTTGTAGCCCGGTGGAGGGTATGCTGGGGAAGGAGGGGGCAGGTTGGGGGGTGGGTAGGCACTGGGTGGGGGGCCAGGGGGTGGGGCGTTAGGGTAAACGTGAGGGTGATAGGGCATGGGGGGACCGTAGTTGGGGGGCATGGGGGCGTAGGACGGTTCCCCTGTCTTCATTATAGACTGAAGGCTCTGGAAGCCTTCCCCTGACATGTAGGAGCTAGAGGTGGACATTCCCATGATGTAACTAGATGGAGGAGGAGGAGGGGGGCGGTGGGGCAGGGGAGGGGGCTGGTGGGGGGGTGGGGCGTGAGAGGGGGGAGGGGGAACAGGTTCAGTCCCCACGGCTGGCTCTGCTTCAGGAGGGACCGGTGGTGCTCTACGATCTATGGAGAGAGATGGAAAGAAAGAGAGAAATCATGTCATTTCCAACTCCACTAAACAAACCATCCTAATCATAGGTTATAATTCCTGTTCAACAAGACCAAACGTTTAAGACCTGAAAACATCCGACACACTTCTACCCAGACAGTCATTCCTAGTATTCCCAGAGTTTAGACTTTACACTCCCTGCGGAGTACTCGTTGCAACAGTAATCAGATTGGTCTGAGAGAGCAGGGCAGGAGGAGGGGAGGTGGGGACTGTTCTGACTAGGCTAGGGTGGGGGGAAGTTAGTTATGTACATTGGGATTCTAAGAAGGCCTAAAGATTGGAAGTTAGTTATGTACATTGGGATTCTAAGAAGGCCTAACGATTGGAAGTTAGTTATGTACATTGGGATTCTAAGAAGACCTAAAGATTGGAAGTTAGTTATGTACATTGGGATTCTAAGAAGACCTAAAGATTGGAAGTTAGTTATGTACATTGGGATTCTAAGAAGGCCTAAAGATTGGAAGTTAGTTATGTACATTGGGATTCTAAGAAGGCCTAAAGATTGGAACGCCTGTTGTGCTTTCTGCTCTTACAGAAAAGCCCTGCACCCACATCTCTACAACTGTCTTTCATTAAACACAACATAAATATGCCACTTTATCCATCATATAACAACTGACCAGCTATTCTCTCCGATAAGACAAAGATGATCAGAAGCTACTGCTGTTATTGCATATTTTTTTACATTTCACCTTTATTTAACCAGGTTGGCTAGTTGAGAACAAGTTCTCATTTGCAACTGCGACCTGGTCAAGGTAAAGCAAAGCAGTTCGACACATCCAACAACAACACATGGAGTAAAACAAACATACAATCAATAATACAGTAGAAAAGTCTATATACAGCATGTGCCTATGAGGTAGGATAAGAGAGGTACGGCAATAAATAGGCCATGGTGGTGAAGGAATTACAATAGAGCAACTAAACACTGGAATGGTAGGATGTGCAGAAGATGAATGGGCAAGTAGAGATACTGGGGTGCAAAGGAGCAAGATAAATAAATAAATACAGTATGGGGATGAGGAAGATTGGATGGGCTATTTACAGATGAGCTATGTACAGGTGCAATGATCTGTGAGCTGCTCTGACAGCTGGTGCTTAAAGCTAGTGAGGGAGGTAAGAGTCTCCAGCTTCAGAGATTTTTGCAGTTTGTTCCAGTCATTGGCAGCAGAGAACTGGAAGGAGAGGCGGCCAAAGGAAGAATTGGCTTTGGGGGTGACCACAGAGCTACACCTGCTGGAGCTCATGCTACGGATGGGTGCTACTATGGTGACCAGTGAGCTGAGATAAGGCAGGGCTTTACCTAGCAGAGACTTGTAGATGTCCTGGAGCCAGTGGGTTTGGTGATGAGTATGAAGTGACGGCCAGCCAACGAGAGCATACAGGTCGCAGTGGTGGGTAGTATATGGGGCTTTGGTGACAAAGTGGATGGCACTGTGATAGACTGCATCCAGTTTGTTGAGTAGAGTGTTGGAGGCTATTTTGTAAATGACATCGCCAAAGTCGAGGATCAGTTGGATGGTCAGTTTTACGAGGGTATGTTTGGCAGCATGAGTGAAGGATGCTTTGTTGCGAAATAGGAAGTTGATTCTAGATTTAATGTTGGATTGGACATGTTTAATGTGAGTCTGGAAGGAGAGTTTACAGTCTAACCAGACACCTAGGTATTTGTAGTTGTCCACATATTCTAAGTCAGAACCATCCAGAGTAGTGATGCTGGACAGGCGGGCAGCGATTGGCTGAAAAGCATGCATTTAGTTTTACTTGCGTTTAAGAGCAGTTGGAGGCCACGGAAGGAGAGTTGTATGGCATTGAAGCTCGTCTGGAGGTTAGTTAACACAGTGTCCAAAGAGGCGCCAGAAGTATACAGAATGGTGTCGTCTGCGTAGAGGTGGATCAAAGAATCACCAGCAGCTAAAACAACATCATTGACGTATACAGAGAAGAGAGTCGGCCCGAGAATTGAACCCTGTGGCACCCCCATAGAGACTGCCAGAGGTCCGGACAACAGGCCCTCCGATTTGACATACTGAACTCCATCAGAGAAGTAGTTGGTGAACAAGGCGAGGCAATCATTTGAGAAACCAAGGCTGTTGAGTCTGCCAATAAGAATGTTGTGATTGACAGAGTCGAAAGCCTTAGCCAGGTCGATGAATACGGCTGCACAGTAATGTCTCTTATTGATGGCGGTTATGATATCGTTTAGGACCTTGAGCGTGGCTGAGGTGTACCTATGATGAGCTCTGAAACCAGATTGCATAGTGGAGAAGGTGCGCTGATATTTGAAATGTTTGGTGATCTGTTTGTTAACTTGGCCTTTGAAGACCTTAGAAAGGCATGGTAGAATAGATATAGGTCTGTAGCAGTTTGGGTCAAGAGTGTCTCCCCCTTTGAAGAGGGGGATGACCGCAGCAGCTTTCCAATCTATGGGAATCTCAGATGATACGAAAGAGGTTGAACAGGCTAGTAATAGGGGTTGCAACAATTTCGGCAGATCATTTTAGAAAGAAAGGGTCCAGATTGTCTAGCCCGGCTGATTTGTAGGGGTCCAGATTTTGCAGCTCTTTCAGAACATCAGCTATCTGGATTTGGGTGAAGGAGAAATGGGGAGGTTTGGGCGAGTTGCTGTGGGGAGCGCAGGGTTGTTGACCGGGGTAGGGGTAGCCAGGTGGAAAGCATGGCCAGCCGTAGAAAAATGCTTTTTGAAATGATCAATTATAGTGGATTTATCAGTGGTGACAGTGTTTCCTATCCTCAGTGCAGTGGGCAGCTGGGAGGAGATGCTCTTATTCTCCATGGACTTTACAGTGTCCCAGAACTTTTTGGGGTTTGTGCTACAGGATGCAAATTTCTGCTTGAAAAAGCTATCCTTGGCTTTCCTAACTTCCTGTGTATATTTGTTCCTAACTTCCCTGAAACGTTGCATATCTCGGGGGCTGTTCGATGCTAATGCAGAACGCCACGGGATGTTTTTGTGCTGGTCAAGGGCAGTCAGGTCTGGAGAGAACCAAGGACTATATCTGTTCCTGGTTCTAAATTTTTTAATGGGACATGCTAATTTAAGATGGTGAGGTAGGCACTTTTAAAGATTAACCAGGCATCCTCTACTGACGGAATGAGGTCAATATCCTTCCAAGATACCCGGGCCAGGTCGATTAGAAAGGCCTGCACGCTGAAGTGTTTTAGGGAGCGTTTAACAGTGATGAGGGGTGGTTGAAAACAGCAGAGGTGTATTTTGAGGGCAAGTTGCATCAAGCATAGATTGTAGGATGGCCGGGGTGTTAAGCATGTCCCAGTTTAGGTCACCTAGCAGCACGACCTCTGAAGATAGATGGGGGGAAATCAATTCACATATGGTGTCCAGGGCACAGCTGGGGTCAGAGGGTGGTCTATAGCAAGCGGCAACAGTGAGAGACTTGTTTCTAGTTAGGGATGGAAATTTCAGGGTTTTTGGTGTTCTAAGCCAGGATTCAGACACGGCTAGGACATCAGGGTTGGCAGAGTGTGCTAAAACAGTGAATAAAACAAACTTAGGGAGGAGGCTTCTAATGTTAACATGCATGACACCAAGGCTTTTACGGTTACAGAAGTCAACAAATGAGAGCACCTGGGGAGTAGGAGTGGAGCTAGGCACTGCAGGGCCTGGATTAACCTCTACATCACCAGAGGCACCGAGGAGGAGTAGGATGAGGGTACGGCTAAAGGCTAACAGGAATGGTCGTTTAATGCGTTCAGAGCAGAGAGTAAAAGGAGCAGGTTTCTGGGCATGAGAGAATGGATTCAAGGCATGGTAGGATGTGAGTACATTGGAAGTAAACCTAGGCATTGAGTAATGATATTGAGAGAGATATTGTCTCTGGAGACGTTTAAACCAGGTGATGTCACCGCATATGTGGGAGGTAGAAGTAAATGGTAGGTTTAGGCATATTGAGCAGGGCTAGAGGCTCTACAGTGAAATAAGACAATAATCACTAACCAGGACAGTAATGGACAAGGCATATTGATATTATGGAGAGGCATGCGTAGCCAGGTGACCAATAGGGGTCCAGTGAGTGGTTGGACTGGCTGGAGACACGGCAATTCAGACAGCTAGCAGGCCGGGGCTACAAGCTAGCAGACCGGGGCTAGCAAGCTAGCAAAAGGGCCTTGGAGGGGCATCTCGACAGAGTAAAGTCTGTTTTGGTCTCCGCGTTGGTGACGTCAATAGACCAGTCGTGATGGATTAGTATGGTTCTGAGTAGCAGAGGGGTGGGCATTCAGGGGTGGTCGCGATGTAGAGGTCAGTTGAGTACCCCCTCGAGTAGATAAAGTCGTAGTCCAGTCGTTAAGGATCGGCGGGGTTCCGTGCCCCGTACAGGCAGTAGAAGGGGTCCGGGTATTGTAGCCCAGGAGTGGCTGATGGGCCTCTAACAAGCTGGGAGAAAGGGCCTAGCATGGGCTGCAGGCTAATTGGTGCTTACTCTGGGAAAAACGTTAGCCAGTAGTCGGATAGCAGCTAGCTAGCTGCGAAGATTCAGGTGAAAATGTCCAGAGCTTGCGGTAGGAATCCGGGGATATGGAGAGAAAATAGGTCCGGTATGCTCTGGTTTGAGTTGCGTTGTACAAACTGGCGGGAGCTTTCCGAGCTAAAGGTTAGCTGTGGACCGCTAGCAGTGATTAGCTGACTGCTAGCTAGTGAGCTGGCTAGCTTCTGTTGTGGGATTCCTTATTCGAGGTGAATAATACTTTTGAAAAAAACTGATCCGCACCACATTGGGTGTGGCGGGTTGCAGGAGTGTTTTGAAGTTGAGTTTTAGAAGAAAAAAAATATTGAAAAAGATATGCGTATAAAAAGATATATACACAGGGACACGATAAAACGAGGACAAAGGACGTCTGTCTGCTACGCAATCTTGGAAAATGATGAGAAACTATGGAGAAGTAAGACCTGTTCCATGTAATTTCAGCAAGCCATGACACCCATCATCATCTCAGGTAGTTCTGAAATTGTTACTGTTATTAGAACAGGTAAGAATCGCATTCCTAAAACATTATTTTTCTGAAATGTAATTTTAATCTCTGAGAAATTAATCTTATTGATTGCAACCAATTTAATTTATAGGATTCCGATAATGTTCAATAAATAAAGTACTCAAATTCTGATTTGGACCAAACTTCTTCCTACCAATGAGTAAGACATGTGGAATAAATTTTGTTTGTCAAGACACCCACTGACCCCCCCACACCCAATGACAATTCCACCCCAACAACAAGTATACAGTATCAGTTCTCTATGTTTGAAGTATGTTGTATGAAGCTGCAGCTTGGAGTATTGCTTCACCATACTATGTAATGTATTCCATGTGAATATGATGGCATTTTCCCCCCTGTTCAGAGAAATTAGTCATTGAAGTCGCTTTCATTATTTACCATGAAGTAGTGTGGAAGTACCAGGTTCTGACCACTAGATGTTGCTGTTCCTTCACTGCCATGCTCTTTTATTCATTTTGCTGGTGTCTTGTGTTTATTAAATAGATCACAACATTTCCTTCGCAACTTTGGGTAGAAAACCAATAGATTTGGCTCATGATAAAAAAATAATTGTGTGTGGTCACACGAACATTTAGTAGTCAAAACCTGGTAATTCCACACTACTTAAGCGAGCAGCTTCAATGACTAATTTCACTGAATAGGGGCAAAAAACATAACCAGATTCACAGGGAATACATTATATAGTATGGAGAAGCAATACTCCAAGCCACAGCTTCATACTACTTGTCAAACATAGAGAACTGATACTGATTGTTGGGGTGGGATTGGCATGGGGTGTGGAGAATGTTTTAAGGGATTTCTCATATCTCATTGGTAGGAAGAATTTTGGTCCAAATCAGACATTGGGTAATATACAGTATTTATTGAATATGATCTGAATAATATAAATTTAAATGGTCAAATTGGGTGCAAACAATTATCTTAATTTCTCAATGATCAAATTATAGTTTCGGGAATGCTAATTGTATCTGTTACTAACTACAGAAGCGATTTCAGAACAATCTGAGAGGGTGGGTTTTGAAATCTTCTTTCTGGTGCTTTTTGAGGAGGAACGACCCAAGAGACACTCACCAGGAGGGGGTTGTGAAGTGGGCAAGGGGGGCATAGGGCTCTCCAACCGTGGAATCTTACAACCCACTTGTTCTGGTGGTTTAGGTTCCTCTTTCAGAGAACTCTGAGAAGACAAAAAGAGAGATAGTCACTCACATACACTGCTGCTTCAAGCAGGCACACAATACAAGCACCAAATTTGACCTCTGAGCACTTTAGTTATGGTAAGCTACTACAGAACTATAGAGAAACTATAGAGAAACTATGATGTCAGGGTGGTTGAATGATCACTTTTATCCATAGATACTACACACAAATGGGGTGCGGCTATGACACAAATGAATGAATGAATGAGTTAATAATTTATTGAATGAATGAATAAACTGTATTGATCCCCAGAAGGAAAAGTGGGTTTTCTTTATCACCAGCTGAGCTGAAACATCCAGGGACAATGCAGTAAGGCATACAACACACACTCACATGTGCGCGTTTAAGCTGGCGTGGTGGGCTGCCCTGGGGTGAGTTCTTCTTGGGTGGAGGGGGCGGTGGAGCACCCCCTGGAGGCTGGTCCTGTGGAGGTTCTGGGACTGGAGGAGGGGCAGGGACCGGGGAGTGGGGTGGACCTCTCTGCTTGGTCTCCTGCTCCAGGCCTGGAGGGATGGGAGTCTTCCCCTGGGAGTACAGGTCCAGGATCTGGTGACAGATGTCTGGGAAGAGCGAGATTAGGAGAGGCGAGGTTAGGCAAGTGACAGATAGAATTCGACCCATATTGTCCCTAACTTGATAAATATGCTACACACTGGACATGTTGCATAAATCATGTCAATAAGCGATTTGCTTAGTTATGGGAACAGATCTCAATTTATGATTCAGCCATACGAGACAAAAGAAAAAAAATGAAACTGTTACATTACAAATAAATGTTTTTACACAAAGATCAATAACTTCTTCTCTCTCACAATGTTGGAAGGCAGGTCCAGAAAGGCAAATATACAGCATTACATATTCCACTAGATCCTGTCAGAGACTTCCTGTCTATACCTTCTAGCAGCTCCACTGGGACGTCCTGGACAAACTGCTCCCACCATCGCCGTGACGACTGCTTGGACGTCCACTCCTGGATGTCAAACTTACACAGCCGTCCAGCCAGGTACATGACTGCTACAGCTATGATCTCTGGTTCCCACTGCAGGGACAGCATGGTGCACAGACTGGGGAGAGAGAGGTAGGAACAGAGAGAGAGAGAGCAGTTTAGATGTGGAGGCAAATACAAAGTCGTACAATACTCCTCAATGAATACTGTAAGATGAGAGAAGGAGAGAACCAACCACTGTAAGATGAGGTACTATATATGACAGGAAACAGGAGTATACATAGGAGACCTGTAACAACATACAAGCCTTCAGGTCAGACGTAACTAGAGACACTGTAAGGTGGGGTACTATATATGACAGGAAACAGGAGTATACATAGGAGACCTGTAACAACATACAAGCCTTCAGGTCAGACGTAACTAGAGACACTGTAAGGTGGGGTACTATATATGACAGGAAACAGGAGTATACATAGGAGACCTGTAACAACATACAAGCCTTCGGGTCAGACGTAACTAGAGACACTGTAAGGTGAGGTACTATATATGACAGGAAACAGGAGTATACATAGGAGACCTGTAACAACATACAAGCCTTCAGGTCAGACGTAACTAGAGACACTGTAAGGTGAGGTACTATATATGACAGGAAACAGGAGTATACATTGGAGACCTGTAACAACATACAAGCCTTCAGGTCAGACGTAACTAGAGACACTGTAAGGTGAGGTACTATATATGACAGGAAACAGGAGTATACATAGGAGACCTGTAACATTTTTAACATACAAGCCTTCAGGTCAGACGTAACTAGAGACACTGTAAGGTGGGGTACTATATATGACAGGAAACAGGAGTATACATAGGAGACCTGTAACAACATACAAGCCTTCAGGTCAGACGTAACTAGAGACACTGTAAGGAGTCCAAACTATTGTGTTATGTTTGGCCCACCTGTCGTTGACGAAGGTCCAGGCCATCTGCACCAGCTTCTGAACTTTGGTTTTGTCACCTAGAATGAAAAAAAGACAGTTGGAAATGAAGTGTTGGAAATGAAAAGTTGGAAATGAAGTCAAACTAAGATGGAAACACCACCTTTCAGACCTTTGAGCTGTTTGGCGTATCGCAGCAGGAACATGTAAGGGTGTTCAACTTGCAGGTCAAACTTGATCGTCTGTAGCAGGATCCTCTCTAGCACCATAACCTCTTCCTGTTGATGCCGAAAATCCTATGATACATCCCAGGACCCAAACAAGAGCGTAAAGTAAGGAAACATAAAGGGCTTTTCACACTACTACAACAAAAAAATCTAGCTGTATTGACTTGGCCTTGTTAAGCATCCACCATAATCTTGAAGGTGCATATGGAGGAATGCAGATATGATGTAATTGTTTTGGTACAACCCAGAGAGTTTTTAAACTACGGCGCGCAACATGGTTCAATGTGCTAATAAAATCAGCACAATCTTAGTTTACTGTGCTATAATGCCGATACAAAAGAAGACTAATGGGAGAGCACTGTATAATACGACAAACGTCACAAATTAGACGTGTACATAGGGGACACCATTTTTATGCTTGGAACTGTGCTGAAAAGGACACTGTGAAAAGAAAAGCCTATTTTCGAGCTAGCACAGTTTCGTTTGGGTTAGCACGTGTGACAAGGTTACCAGCAGGACTTCACTGTACAAACAGAGGAAGGAGAAGAGTGAATGGAGTAAGATATTTCTCACCTTTGGGTCGTCTCCAAACTGGGCAAACTGTACGTCGTTCAGTAAGCTGCGAGCCGTCTTGATGATGTCTTTACATTTCTTAGGGGTCTCCTCCACTTTCCCAGCCAGGAAGAGACAACACGCACCTGTCACCTGGAGACAGGGTGCCTTCAGGAAGTATTCATACCCCTTGACTTATTCCACATTTTGTTGTGTTACAGCCTGAATTCAAAATGGGTTTAAAATGGTTTTTCCTCACCCATCTTTACACTATACACCATAATGACAAAGTAAAAATATGATTTTAGAAATGTTTGCAAATGTATTGAAAATGAAATACCTAATTTACATAAGTATTCACATGTTAGAATCACTTTTGGCAGTGATGACAGCTGTGAGTCTTTCTGGGGAAGTCTAAGAGCTTTCCACACCTGGATTGTACAATTTTTGCAATTTTTTTTAATTTTTATTATTCAAGCTTTGTTAAGTTGATCATTGCTAGACAACCATTTTCAAGTCTTGCCATAGATTTAAGCCGATTTAAGTCAAAACTGTAACTAGGCCACTCAGGAACATTCACTGTCTTCTTGCGAAGCAAATCCAGTGTATATTTGGCCTTGTGTTTAAGGTTATTGTCCTGCAGAAAGGTGAATTGGAAACCAGACTGAACCAGGTTTTCGCCAGTGCTTAGCTCCATTCCATTAATTTTTTTCATCCTGAAAAACTCCCCAGTCCTTAACAATTAGAAGCATTCCCATAACATGACACAGCCACCACCATACTTGAAAATATGGAGAGTGTTACTCAGTAATGTGTTGTATTGGATTTGCGCCAAACATAGCACTTTGTATTCATAACATAGCACTTTGTAGTATGGAAAATATATTATTTCACTGCAGTTTTCATGGTACAATGATTCCCTACACTATACTATCTTGTTTTGTCACATAAACTGAAATTAGGCGAACTGGGGGGGAACTATTCGAGTTTTAGCAACCAGGAAATGGCGGAGCGATTTCTGCATTGTGCAACTTTAATTGCTTTGCCACACTTTTTGCAGTATTATTTTAGTGCCTTGTTTTGCAAACAGGATGATTTTGGAATATTTTTTATTATGTACAGGTTTCCTTCTTGTCACTGTGTCAATTAGGTTAGTATTGTGGAGTAACTACAATGTTGTTGATCCATCCTCAGTTTCCTCCTGTCACAGCCATTAAACTCTGGAACTGTTTTAAAGTCACCATTGGCCTCATGGTGAAATCCCTGGGTGCTTTTCTTCTTCTCGGCAACAGAGTTAGAAAGGACGCCTGTATCTTTGTCGTGGTGACTGGGTGTATTGGCCTTTCTGGGGAGTTTTTCCTAGCCAACGTGCTTCCACATCTGCATTGCTTGCTGTTTGGGGTTTTAGGCTGGGTTTCTGTACAGCACTTTGATATATAGGGCGGCAGGATAGCCTAGTGGTTAGAGCGTTGGACTAGTAACCGGAAGGTTGCAAACCCTGAACAGGCAGTTAACCCCACTGTTCCTAGGCCGTCATTGAAAATAAGAATTTGTTCTTAACTGACTTGCCTAGTTAAATAAAAAAATATCAGCTGATGTAAGAAGGGCTATATAAATAAAATTGATTTGATATTGACACAGCATTCAAAGTGTAATTAATAACTTCACCATGCTCAAAAGGGAAATTCAATGTCTGCAAGTTCTTTGCGAGCATTGGAAAACCTCCCTGGTGTTTGTGGTTGAAATTCACTGCTCGACAGAGGGACCTTACAGATAATTGTATGTGTGGAGATAAACACTATTATTGCACACAGAGTGAGTTCATGCACCGTAAATGACTTGTTGAGCACATTTTCACTCCTGAATTTATTTAGGCTTGTCATTCTTTCTTTTCTTTTACCTTTATTTAACCAGGAAAGTCAGTTAAGAACAAATTCTTATTTTCAATGACGGCCTAGGAACAGTGGGGTTAACTGCCTGTTCAGGGGCAGAACGACAGATTTGTACCTTGTCCGCTCTGGGATTCGAACTCACAACCTTCCGGGTTGTGGAAGGTGTTGAATACTTATTGACTTGAGACAAACATTTTTCATTTTTAATGAATTAGTAAAAATGTCGTAAAACATAACTCAACTTTGACATTATGGGGTATTGTGTGTAGGCCAGAGACCAAAACATCTCAATTTAATCCATTTTAAATATCAGGCTGTAAGACAACAAAATATGGAAAAAGGTCACGGGGTGTGAATACTTTCTGAAGGAACTGTACACAATACACAGGTCTCACTCACCATTTAACCCCAGCACAGGTATATGCACCACTGAGATTAAAATGTTGACAACATGACTGTGTTCAATCATTCTGATTTGTGAAGGCAAGTACAGCATTGCAAGTCCCTTTGGCTAAGTGTGTCTGCTAAATGGAAATGATAATAGTACTAATGAACATTGCAGAAATCCCTTATGCATAGTGACACCAGTACTGTAAAGGCTATACTCACATATCTGGGGAACTGTTTGAAGGAATGAAACATGTAGAAGCGGTGGAAGTAGATGATACCTGTTGCCAAGGTGTCATAATGTCTGATAACAGAGTTAAGGGTAAATTCAACCAACCAGGAGGAGGACTTGAAACCATCTTTATAGTTCTAAAATGTAAAAACGATTTTTTTTAAAATCCTAATTGAATATACACTGAGAGTACAAAACATTAAGGACATCTGCTCTTTCCATGACATAGCCTGACCAGGTGAAAGCTATGATCCCTTATTGATGTCACTTGTTAAATCCACTTCAATCAGTGTAGATGAAGTGGCAGAAACAGGTTAAAGAAGGACTTTTAAGCCTTGTGACATGAATTGTGTAGGTGTGCCATTCAGAGGGTTATTGGGCAAGACAAAATATTTAAGTGTCTCTGAACAGGGTAATGGTAATAAGTGCCAGGCGCACCAGGTTGTGTCAAGAACTGCAACGCTGCGGTTTCTTTCCACACTCAACAGTTTCCCGTATGTATCAAGAAGGGTCCACCACCCAAAGGCCATTCAGACAACTTGACAAACTATGGGAAGCATTGGAGTCAACATGGGCCTACATCCCTGTGGCCCAATGAATTGAGGTTGTTCTGGATGCTCTCAGGTTGTTCTGAGAACAAAAGTGGGGATGCAGCTAAATATTAGGAAGGTGTCCTTAATCTTTTATACACTCAGTACACATAGATATACATCATTGTAAAAAATATTATCACTTTCCTTGTGTATGGTTATATATTTTGATATATTGAATGTTAATATTGTGAACCTGTAATATATATTTTTTGTGATGTCACCGAGCACTGCCCCTAAATGAAATAACTTTCCAATATCTTGTGTGTAAAAGGATACAGTCCGAGTCTGGTCCCCACATCAAATATGAACCGGGCCCCCTCCCTGCGGTACCGGGCCTCTGTGGCTGGGTCCAGGCCCTCGGACTGGGATGGGGTGTGGGCCAGGTCCTTCTTGTCCCAGTACCAGCATGGCTTGATATGGTCCAGGAAGGCTTGACCACTAGAGGGGTGGTTGTTTTCCTTCATCTGGAGAAGCGAGGAGGGTGATGGAGCCGCTGAACTAGAAGACTGGCAACCGAGGAGGAAGGGATCATTCACAGCATGAATGAATGGTGTTTTGTCATCTTGGTTGAAGAAATAGGGTAACGTTAGCTAGTAAGCTAGCTAGCTAGAGTTATAAAAACTAAACATATCACAAACACATAGTGTTGTAAGCTAGCTAGAAGGATGTTTACCATTATCATTCTAGCTAGCTTACTAGCTTTCAGGCCGAAGTTGCTAACGTTAGCTAGCTAAGTTAACTTGCTAAACTTAACTTTAGCACTCCCTCGAGAGGCTAACGCCAGCTAATGACATTTCAACTAATCCAAAACACACGCATGTCTAACGTACGTGGTCTAAAATCTGAAAATAAGCACAATTACCTTTATCATGTAGACTGAATAATGAGTAACACTATCAACAATCGATTAACTCGTTTTATATTTATATTGAATTAGTCATCGTAACATGGACGCCGCCATTTTGTTGTACGTCAGAAGCCGGTGCGGGGGTTGTATGCGTGCGCAGTCGCGTTTTGGGCAAAATGACCCACTAGAGAGCGACAGAGAACTACTAATGTAGATGACTCTACCAAAGATAGAACAATGACCCAGATATATCCAAATCGTGTTCCAAATCATGAAAAAACTAAAAAGATAATTACTTGACACATTGGAAAGAATTAACATTTTTAAAAACTGCGCAAACTAGTATGCTATTTGGCCCTAACCAGAGTGTACACAGTGGCAGAATACCTGATCACTGTGACTGAAAAAACTTAAGGAAGGTTTTACTATGTACAGACTCAGTGAGCATGGCCTTGCTTTTGAGAAAGGCCGCGGTAGGCAGACCTGGCTCTCAAGAGAAGACAGGTTATGTGCACACTGTCCACAAAATGAGGTGGAAACTGAGCTGCACTTCCTAACCTCCTGCCAAATGTATGACAATATTAGTGACAAATATAGCCCCCAGATTACACAGACCCACAAAGAATTCAAAAACAAACCCAATTTGGATAAACTCCCATGTCTATTGGGTGAAATACCACAGTGTGCCATCACAGCAGCAAGATTTGTGACTTGTTGCCACAAGAAAAGGGCAACCAGTGAAGAGCAAACACTATTATAAATACAACCCATAATTATGTTGACTTATTTTCACTTTGTGTTGTACTATTTGCACATAATATAACATTAGAAATGTATTTTCTTTTGGAACTTTTGTGAGTGTATTGGTTACTGTAAATGTTTATTTCACTTTTGTTTATGATCTATTTCACTTGCTTTTCACTTGTTTCCCACACCAATAAGCCCTTACATTGAAATTGAAATTGTATTGTATAAATGTGAAGCATCCAGTAGCAAGATGGATTTTGGCCGACATTCTGCAAATTTTCTCATCGATTAAACATTTGATCCCAATACAGTTTTCTGTTTCCAAAACTAGAATCTGTAACTAACTGAGTGTACTGCATTTTTGTAGACTTTACCCTTTGCCAAAGTTTCATAAAATTGTGTTGTTTAGAAGGAGTGCAAGGGCAAATTTAGTGATTGGACACGCGCAATTCATAGGCGTTCCCTAACGGAAATATGCAAATAAATACTAGAACGCGCCAATAGAATCTCACTAGCTCGTGCATGGCTCTGCCCACTTCTCTTGTTCTGCCCACTATGATTCATTTGCTCCCATTGGAAACGACAGGCTCTGGTTAATCTTGAGTTAGTTATATAAATCTTTGCCTTTACTTTTCTAAGTGGAGGAGCCAAGGGGCCAGTGTTCCGGTTCTTGAAGCACAGTTTTTGCTTCGGTACTGCAGTTTAACTGACGCCTGGCCCAGAAAGACAAGAAGGCGACACAAAGCATCCATTGAATTATTCAAATAATTGTCGCTGAGGCCGATTTTTTTCCGTTACTCACCCGAAAATATTAAAATGGTATATTCCTCCGGTACACTGTTCTTCTCTCAGCATATATCAAATCTGTAGGTTAAAGTTAAATCTAGACTTGGTTTCCTCTTTCGTAATCGCTCCTCTATCACCCCAGCTGTCAAACTAACCCTGGTTCAAATGACCATCCTACCCATGCTAGACTGCTAGATACGTGCTAGATACGTAATTTATAGATCGGCAAGTAAGGGTGCTCTCGAGCGGCTAGATGTTCTTTACCATTCCGCCATCAGATTTGCCACCAATGCTCCTTATAGGACACATCAATGCACTCTATACTCCTCTGTAAACTGGTCATCTCTGTATACCTGTCGCAAGACCCACTGGTTGATGCTTATTTATAAAACCCTCTTAAGCCTCACTCCCCCCCTATCTATCTACTGCAGCCCTCATCCTCCACATACAACACCCGTTCTGCCAGTCACATTCTGTTAAATGTCACCAAAGCGCACACATCCCTGGGTCGCTCCACTTTTCAGTTCGTTCCTGCTAGCGACTGGAACGAGCAGCAACAAACAGTTTTATTCAAAGACTCAATCATGGACACTCTTACTGACAGTTGTGGCTGCTTTGCATGATGTATTTTTGGCTCTGCCTTCTTGCCCTTTGTGCCCAACAATGTTTGTACCATGTTTTGTGCTGCTACCATGTTGTGCTGCTACCATGCTATGTTGTCATGTGTTTCTGCCTTGCTATGTTGTTGTCTTAGGTCTCTATGTATTTTTGTGGTGTCTCTCTTGTCGTGATGTGTGTTTCATCCGATAAATATATATATATATATATTTATCTCCCGTCCCCGCATGATTATCTCCCGTCTCCGCATGATTATCTCCCGTCTCCCGTCCCCGCATGATGTGTGTTATATGTATATTTATCTCCCGTCCCCGCAGGAGGCCGTCATTATAATAAGTCATTTGTTCTTAACTGACTTGCCTAGTTAAATAAAAATAAATTAAATCCTATGTCTGCCGTGTTTTTTGACGAAGTGATGACGTCGTCGCAACTCACGCTGCTCCCTGTGTGCACTGTTACAGCGTTCAAAACTACTGGGATCTCGGAAATCTCTGACTTCCGAATTCAATGCGTTCACGACAACTGGGAACTCAGGAAAAAAACGAGCTCTGACCGGATGCAACCCGGATATAGACGGTCCATGAATCGGCGTATAAAACCTTAGTAGATTACCTTGAAAACAACAGGTCGGACATTTTGGACGCGGTCTCCAATTCTTATTATACCTCAGTAAAAGGAGTTCAATTGGTCAGTCCGAGTTCATGAATGGATGGATAAATGAAAAAAATCAATCAGTGGCCACAGCCCCGCCACTGTCCAGAAGATGACGCTGTTTTGCATGTAATGCTGGTATACATTCCCGTCTCAATATTATATGATAACAGCTAGCAAACAATGTAAATAAAGTAATTGCTTGCGTTAATAAGCAGCATACTTGACTCCTCACTGTCATATTATTGTTTTGGTACATTTTATTTGAGTCAGGTCATTCCAGAATGCAGAATGCAGCAGTTTCACCCTCACTCAGTGCCTTCTGTGGCGGAAGGGCAGCCAGAGGAAGCACAGAGCGTAGGCATCGTAGATCTTCTGTTGTTTGGGTGATGTCACTCACGGCACCTACTAGGAGAGCACACTGAGGGCCAGGGAGCTTCTGCCCCATTGGGTGCTGCCATAGAGTTACATTGGCAGTGCCCATCCAAGGAGGCTCAGTCACAGATAAGTCAGCGTCTTTTCTCTGGTAACTGTGATTGGACTGATGCGTGTCAGCTACATTGTTTACCACGGCCTACTGAAAAGTTACTATGCTGATTATCTCCTAGCAAATCATTTTCAAATTTGGCATTATGAAGGAAATGTAGAGATAAAATGTCTCGGTGCTCATCAGCGACTAAACATTGAAAGGCCAACCATTAAAATAAAGCAAGCTGGTAAAAAAAAGTTGAAACTGTGGTTGGTGGTGAGTGGAAGCAGTGGCTAACATCAGTTTTGAGGAAGCTATACGACGTGGCTTGTTGTTAATGTTTGATGTCAGACTGTTATACCCATGGAACTGGAACTATACAGTAGATGAAGCGAGGGAGTAACTTTATAAACCTTGTTGCTTTATTCTTAACCAGAGCATGTTGGAAACAGGCAGGCAGGCAGGCAGGCAGGCAGGCAGGCAGGCAGGCAGGCAGGCAGGCAGGCAGGCAGGCAGGCCCACTCAGAACAGTGTTTTGGCTGCGTCCCAATACTATAACAATTAAGCAATATTGAAGACCCATGCAGAATTTTACTATGGGAAGTAAACTGATCATAAATTAATATTATAACGTTTGTGTGTGTAATGGTTATGATGCATATGAGCTTTTTTGAATGAATTTTACCCCATTGATCTTTTCATGTTAAAGGATCGGACCCTTTTTCCCATTTTCTCCTAAAATGACATACCCAAATCTAACTGCCTGTAGCTCAGGACCTGAAGCAAGGATATGCATATTCTTGATACCATTTGAAAGAAAACAATTTGAAGTTTGTGTTAATGTGAAATTAATGTAGGAGAATATAACTTTAGATCTGGTAAAATATAATACAAAGAAAAAAATGTTAGTTTTTTGTACCATCATCTTCGAAATGCAAGAGAAAGGCCATAATGCATTATTCCAGCCCAGGCGCAATTTAGATTTTGGCCACTAGATGGCAGCAGTGTACGTGCAAAGTTTTAGACTGATCCAATGCATATCTCCAATGCAATGCATATCTGTTCAAAATGTACAACATTCTGTATTAATATATTTTCAGGGGGGGGGGGGGGGGGGGTAAAATAGAGGTTAAAATCGCCCACTGGAGTCAATGCATTCGTTTACTACTGGACAAATTGATAAATATATATGGTTTGCTTTGGATTGTCTAGTTACCTCTTTTACTGAAGACATTACAGATATCATATTATTCATTGAGGGACAAACTCGGCCTACTGCGCAATCAAGTTGATAGATTTGACTAATACATCAGTCCATAGTGGGCAATGTGTTTGCAATTTCAGAGTTGACTAGAATGGTGAAACAAACTCTTTCCCCATCACTCAAGTTTCAGTCAAACAAAATCATCTGATTTGTATTTGGTTGAAGGAAGGAGATAAATTGTCCCTGTCACAACTAATGTGTGTCGGGTTGTGTCCAAGAACATGAGGCAATCGGCTCCCAATAGCCTCGCACATCTCTTCCCATTATCTCTATGTGAATCTATCGCCCAACTCCCAGAGAACAGACAGCTTTGAAACATTTACTTAATCCCAATTAAAATCTGGAATCTGCATGCATTATTAACCCCTTCTCAGACAAAAGCCTATTAACTGTGGGAAGAGTTGTCACATTGTGTGCCATGGGCCACTGTTGCAAGTCTTGTCTGGTAGTTTGTTGCCCATAGCAAGAGATCTTAATCTGTCACTCAGACCGTAGGACACACACACACACAGACACACACACACACACAGAGTAAATAATCTCATGAATAATATACTCCTTTCTTCTGTATTAATATTAAACAGTGCATAATGAGGCACTATAAGCAAATCCCAGAGCAATATTCCTATTAACCGTGATGTGTCCCTACAGTGAACCTCTCTTTGTTTTCTCATTGTCCTTTTTCACATGATGTTAAATTATTTAACCTGTACTGTGAGCTCAATTTTTTGTTGTTGCTGTTTTGGCTCTGCACTCCAGCACTTTTGATTTGAAATGATACAACAACCATGAGGTTGAAGTGCAGACTGTCAGCTTTAAATTGAGGGTATTTTCATCCATATCGAGTGAACCATTTAGAAATTACAGCACTTTTTGTACATAGTCCCCAATTTTAGAGGACAACTAGTATTGGAACAAATGTACTTATACAGTATGTGTATTAAATATGTCATAAGTTTAGTATTTGGGGCCATATTTCTAGCACACAATGACAACATACAGCTTGTGACTCTACAAACTCGTTAGATGCATTTGCTGTTTGTTTTTGATGTGTTTCAGATTATTTTGTGCCCAATAGAAATGAATGATAAATAATGTATTGTGTAAATTTGGAGTCACTTATGTTGTAACATTTCAATTCCAAAGTGCTGGAGTACAGAGCCACAACAACCAGCAATGTGTCTCTGTCCCAATACTTTTGGAGCTGACCGTAAATCACATTGCACTTGGTTGCTTTGGTGTTTTTTTGCTATTACAATTGGGGCTCTGTAGAGATCCCATGATCTTTTGAAATGATTGCATTAATAATGCACGTATGTTATGTTATTATTCAATAGCATTTCCATGACCACACTGTACATTTTCAGCCCTTACTGTAAAGTCCTTAACGCCCTTAGCTTTACAGTCATTTCCCATTCCCTGTGTTGAATGCCCTCCAGTGTTTCAGTTACTTTACTCTCATGGTCTTTCCCTAACACAGTACTCTCACAGCGCTGACACGCCAAACTTGTCTCCTCAGAAGCAACACTTTGGACTTAAAAACTTTCCTGAGTCCACAAGCAGTATGTTGTGGTGTCTTGGCCCGATGCTACCGGGCTATAACTGTCTTTGCCCCGAGCCAACAGCGATCCGCCATCATGGAGCTATACTGATGTTTTATTGAGGAACCCAAGGGGTAAGGATCAGGGAACTGGGACTCAGGGAGCCGGAGGGATCATGGTAAGAGTGTGTAACTTCTCTCTCTGTTTCTCTGCTTCTCTGTTTCTCTGTTTCTCTCTCTCTCTTTTTCTTGCTCTCTCTCTCTATTTCTCTCTCTCTCTCTCTCTCTCTCTCTCTCTCGCTCTCTATACTGTGTGTGTGTGTATATATATATATATATATATATATATATAAAATATATATATATATATATACAGTGCATTTGGAAAGTATTCAGACCCCTCAACTTTTTCCACATTTTGTTACTTTATAGCCTTATTCTAAAATGGATTCAATGTTTTTGACATTGACAAAGCAAAAACTGTTTTTTAGAACATTTTGCAAATGTATAAAAATAAATGAAATATCACATTTATATAATTATTCAGACACTTTACTCAGTACTTTGTTAAGCACCTTTGCCAGCGATTACAGCCTTGAGTCTTCTTGGGTATATGACGCTACAAGCTTGGCACACCTGTATTTGGGGAGTTTCTCCTATTCTTCTCTGCAGATCCTCTCTCAGGTTGGATGGGGAGCGTCGCTACACAGCTATTTTCAGGTCTCTCGAGAGTTGATTGATCGGGTTCAAGTCCGGGCTCTGGCTGGGCCACTCAAGGACATTCAGTGACTTGTCCCAAAGCCAATCCTGCGGTATCTTGGCTGTGTGCTTAGGGTCGTTGTCCTGATGGAAAGTGAACCTTCGCCCCAGTCTGAGGTCCTGAGCGCTCTGGAGCAGGTTTTCATCAAGGATCTCTCTGTACTTTGCTCTGTTGATCTTTCCCTCGATCCTGACTCGTGTCCCAGTCCCTGCTGCTGAAAAACATCACCACAGCATGATGCTGCCACCACCATGCTTCACCGTAGGGATGGTGGAAGGTTTCCTCCAGGTGTGACGCATGGCATGTAGTTCAAAGAGTTCAATCTTGATTTCATCAGACCAGAGAGTCTTGTTTCTCTTGGTCTGAGAGTCCTTTAGAGAGTCCTTTTGGCAAACTCCAAGTGGGCTGTCATGTGCCTTTTGCTGGAGCTCTGTAAGAGTGACCATCCGGTTCTTGGTCACCTCCCTGACCAAGGCCCTTCTCCCCCGATTGCTCAGTTTGGCCAGGCAGATAGTCTGTGAAGAGTCTTGGTGGTTACAAATAAGAATATGAATTTGTTCTTAACTGGCTTGCCTTGTTAAATAAAGGTTCAATAAAAACAATAAAAAATCAAATTAAAAGATTGATGGAGGCCACTGTCTTCTTGGGGACTTTCAATGCTGCATATTTGGAACCCTTCCCCAGATCTGTGCCTCGACACAATCCTGTCTTGGAATTCTACGGAAAATTCCTTTGACCTTGTGGCTTGGATTTTGTTCTGACATGCACTGTCAACTATGGGACCTTATATAGACAGGTGTGTGCCTTTCCAAATCATGTCCAATCAATTGAATTTACTACAGGTGGACTCCTGGATGATTAATCTTAAGGCTGATCAACGGAGACAGGATGCACCTGAGCTCAATTTCAAGTCTCATAGCAAAGGGTCTGAATACTGATGTAAATACGGTGTTTCTGTTTTTATTTGTAATGAATGTACAAAACAATTCTAAAAACCTGTTTTCACTTTGTCAGTATGTGTTATTGTGTGTAGATTTATGATTTTTTAAAAAGTATTTAATCAATTTTAGAATAAGTCTGTAACGTAAAAAATATTGAACATTTCAAGGGACCTGAATAGTTTCCGACTGAACCGAATGCACTGTATATACATATGTTTCTCTCTCTATGTCGCTCTCTCTCTTTCAATCTGTCTGTCTCTTTCTCTCAGTCACTGTCTATCCATTTAAATCTAAAGATCCTTTATTGGCATGATGTGTTGATACATAATGCCAAAGCACAAGTCACATTATAAAAAAGAGTAACAATGATTAACAATAGAAAATAAATAGGTTATGGAATTCAGCAGAATTATCAAGTAACAATGTTAATGGACTAGATCAAATAATAATAGCAATATAAACGGTTAAACAGAGAATTAATTGTAAATGAGAATCTGCTCTTAATTTGCCCTGCCTGTTAAAATATACAAACGTATATATAGATACCAGTCACTCTGCGTACAATGCCCTCTTGTCAAAACGCTCTGCTTGTTGACAACACACATAGATTACCTATTCGATTTCCGTACACCGTTTCTACGTTAGGGTCTTCTGAGGTTATGTTGATTTGAGACAGAGCTGATATGACATTTCATTTATATAAATAATGACTGTCCCGGACATCCCATAGGCCTGGCCTCAAGCAATCAGACTTCTAATGCTCTTAAAATGTACTTTCATGTAATATTCATCGCAGCCTATAATAAATGTTGTATGCCATTGCCTTGGTTGGAAATTGTGTCCACATGAAGTTCAATTTAATTTGATCATACTTAATTTGATCATACTTAATTTGATCATACTTAATTTGATCATACTACATTTTGCAGTCACTAAAATGTCCTCATTCGTATGTGAACAATATAGCAATTAGTGTGCTGTAGTACTTACATGATACTTCATTAGATTAAAGATGCTCCTCTTTTACACTAATTGGGGCGTGACTGGACAGACAAAGGTGAGGTCCTAGGAAATCTACATGTATGAAGCATTAATGTATTTATCTAAAATAATGTTACAAACAGTCTGGAATCATTGGAATGTGGTGTTAACCTTTATACACTATGTCTCTCAAGTGGGTCATTCAGTTTCATCATTCAATCTATGATGACCAGAGAGCATTACACTTTAATGTTATTGAAGGTGGTTTTTTTTCTCTCAATGAGGCCATAGTACTTGACTGACCTGATCATCCTGTCCAAATAGGAATGATTTAAATTGGTATAGAAATCCCTATTATGGCAAATTAAGTGGCATTTTTAAAGGAGAAAATTATGTGAGGAAATGTGACAGTTGAGAGGTCAACTGTTCTGAGACTCGCTAATAATGTACATATTGTACAATGAAACCCAATAAAGTGACACACAGCCACAGGGGAACGTTAGAGGAGGCTAACATCGTCATGCCAACAGAGGGTACTGTTGCTTCACAACAAGGTTGAGATGAATATGTAGAACACAGACAAACACAGGGGAGATTTCCCTTTTGGCATACCTGTGCAGTATGTCTGTCTATTGTTATACATGTCACAATGGACTGCTTTCCCATAAATTGTTATTGTTTAAAATGTGAAATGTTTGCTACCTCAATTAATTCAATAATAATTATAGGCCAACATGTCTGAGAGTGTCTAATGCACAAAATTAAAATATACTGTCCTCATAACAATTGGTTCTTTTTTATTATGCATTATTGCATTAATGCCTCATTTAATTATAGCCTAATGTTCTTTTTGGCACAGCATTTTTTATGTAGGCCTCCGTGTCTTATTTGACATATTAGCAAAATGATAAACAACTGAAACACTGCATTAGTAATAAACATAATCTTTAAGAAAAATTGCTATAGCATTTACGCAAAGCGAATGTCGGTAGCCTATTGAATGTAGAATCAAATCTAATTTGGACCAAATCACTTCTACGCTTACCCCAAAACCCCAGTCTTCAAATTACTCAGGCTCAAAGTAGCCTTATTTTAAAGCTTTTTCAAAATCCACCTTGAAATCTGTTACATGATATGCCATCATCTCATTGTGAAAGCGATTTGGAACGGGTTGTCTGCGCTACATGCACACACGGTTTGCGTTGGTTTCCTCGCGCTGTGTCCATTTGATTCCTTACCGCACGCGCCAAACGCGCGCACTCCAGGTAAGCCAATGGGCACGCGAGTCACCGCTAGTCGCCCCCACTGCCCCCAAGTCCCACTAATGTCTCTCTCAGCGTGGACGCAACGTCACGTCCGCACTTGAACTTGAATTCTTATCCCATTGTACAGAGGCAACCCCAGCCACACACACACGAAGGGGTCCTCCCAAAGCAACAAGACGGAAACACTGGACCTCCGCTGTTTGGAATGAGAGAAAGAGGAGGTGTTTGGCTGTAACTGGCTGTTGTCTCCGTCTCCCCCTCAACTCCTAGAGCGTAGAGTTCCATGCCATTCCGTTCACCGTTGCCAAGACGCGCGCCGCGAGGACTGAATGGGGCCAAAGCTCACATCACGTAAATGAGTAGCTAATTTGTTATAATTATTTAAGAACATATCAGAGGAGAAGAAGAGGTGACAGTTGAATCGAATATTGACCCATCGGTCGAAGAGTGGCATGCACCGTAGGCTACTCCAGTTGTCAACGCGCTGCAGAAGAGGGCACCTCGTCGGAATTTAAATGATCGTTATTCTCTGCAATTATTACAATATCCATTGCTGTATTAACAAAACATAACCTTCCAGAAATATTTGCATGCACCTGCATGTTTCTGTTGTGTCCTAAAGCTTCCTTTGGCAATTCCAGGTGTTGCGTTTAGGGTGAGTGATTCTGCGATAAGAGAACTGGACAATTGACCAACGGTTTTTACCCGCCTTTCAACAACCACAATAAAAACACACTAGGCTCATTTTCACTTGCAGTAGCTTTGTGTAAATCGTCTGAATTGGAAGCAATTTGAAAAAAGTTACCGGGCACCAGACCAGCGGAGGATCATCACGGAGCAAGCCAACCCCAAGCGCAGGTCTCCGGGCGATGCCAGAGTAGATGCAGGGGCAATGTCCCGTCGCAAGCAGGGGAACCCACAGCACCTACCACTGTCGCAAAGAGAAACAATACGACGTGAGTATGATCACCTTATAGATCAATTGTTAATAGCCTAAATATGTGAATTTAGCATATTATATACCAGATTAAATTACCATTACCACGCGCAATTATTAGGATGAATTTAGGCCTACATGTTTACGGTGTGATACTGGAGCAAGCAAGATACATTTTAAACACGTATCTTATTCTATAGCATAGCTATTTATGTTTAATGCAAACCACTTTTTTTTTATCTTTGCAAGAGGGGTGGAATGGTCTGATTTTTGTTCTTTGCAAGAACCTGAAAAATCAAAAGTCCAGAAAAACTTTATTTGTAAGAACCTACTGATGTCCTGAAAAAAAATCGAGCGTGCATTCATGGTTATAACCAGCCTTTCTAGGTTATTGTTTCGGGCGTATTCAACCAATAATTAATTCACATTTAAACCAAAATAATTGTGCAACAAAATACATACTATTTTATTTCACAATTTACAATTCCAAATGTAAAGATAATGTATTTATTCATTCTAATAGCCTATTGTTGAATCGTACATGTCTGTCCCTGTGGCTAAATGTCAAGTGGCTATTAGGCATTGTGTTATTGAAATTAATTAACCAAAAATTGCACTTGTGTTTTAAAGTACTATTTGTTGAGAAGAGATGTGACACTCATAGACTACTGTGTGCGAAGATAAACAACAATCCATCCTGGTTGCTTGGAAACCTTTCAAAAAAGATTCAATTAGACTTTAGTTGTGCATTACGCCATATCTCTCACACACACACACACACACACACACACACACACACACACACACACACACACACACACACACACACACACACACACACACACACACACACACACACACACACACACACACACACACACACACACACACACACACCAATACTTAGAAGACATCAATAATTCCTTGATCAGTCCGTGAAATGTATATTCCTGATGTCCCTGAAACCCTTTATTATCTAAGTTAGCCCATTCAATCATGCATTTTGAGAATTATATTGCCTATACCCTTTTCTGCTAGACGAAAACGATGTATTTATGTCAGCGTGACATTCAGGTGAATATTGATTATATAATTATTCTATGCAGTCTAATCGTTTCTTTCTTTTGGCCGGAGATGCTGCAGTTGTTGCGGGTATTATCGGCATATTGTGCATTATAGACCTGCACTTTATTAGCGAAAAGCCATGTCTGGATACCAAGTTATTGGGAGAGAAGAAGAGCATGTGGATCAAGGTTGTGAATAGTTAGTTGATGTTCAGCCGTCTGGTAGGCCTATAATAACTTATATTGGAAAAGGACGGGGTATCTAAAGTACCACCAACGTCACCAAAATGCTTGAAAACGATTCGCTTCTTGTCGTGGATTCCAGGCTGGTGGATTCGGGTAGGCAGGCCTTCATTTAATGCCGTAATCATCAGTAGTTAATCGAAGTGAATTTCCTAGGCCCGAACCGATATGTTATAGATTACATCTGATTGAAGATTGTTGTGGGCATATGAGTAAAATACGTCACATAATCACATTTTAAATCAGTTAAATAAATCCAGACTTTTCCCAGCGCTCTCTCCCGTTCTTAAATCCAATTTCATAGTGGCCTAATCTAGCTAATTCATAACAGAGGTTTATGATGTAATCTTTGGATAAATCTGTTTTGTGTTGAGCGGGGTTAGGTACATTATGTCCTACCCAACACTATTTAACATGTAGAATAATCATTTACTCTGCAGCCTTTTTACTGGATTTATCCCCAATTTATTAGACCTTTAAATCTTCTTTTTATTCTATCATGACTTTTTAATCTTTCAGTATTTTAACCCTCAACCCCAGATATCAATACCAAGTATATATATATATATATTTTTAAAGCAAGTATAATCATAACAGCTTGAATAATTAAATTGAAATAATTTATTTTGAACCAAAATAATTTTGCATGTCACATAGGCTGTTTCAATTTTCACCCCAAGACAAAGAAAGACCTAACATTCTCAGTGTAGATCCTGTTACCTTCAGTTGTGGTCTAACCTTGCGTGCTGACGTGACTTATAATATTGTTGTAGCCTAGGCATGCATCCTATATGCGAGATGCTCTGCAGTGGTTGGATCCCTGCTTGCTGCAGCTGGGACTGGATTTCCACTGTCGGCTATCAGACAGCAGCAGCCATTGGTTGTCAATAGGCCTGAGTAATCAAATTCAAGTGCTGTCATTCTCTCTTCATAGCAGGTGAGAGGAGTCTAACATGATAGCAGTTAAATCAGCAACCTGGTCAGTTGCTGCAGGACGAGGACATGAGTTTTGTATTACAGTTGTTTTCATCAGGTGTCGTTCACAGCAATCCCCTTCCCCATGTATGCATATAATGTGCTCATGAGTAGAACTGAAATAGGTACAGGCCCATTGCCTGCGCCCACTGTAAGTGCTATTAGATTGCATATATTACTGAAAGGACGGGAGATGTAACAGGTTTGTAAGAGATGCTACATCTGCATTGTAGGGTTAGCAGCAGGAAAGGGTGTTGTTTTCTGTCTCACAAATCACCCGTTTTTCAGTTGAAGAATCGGTGAGGATGATGGACAGGTGAGCCCGAGGCAGGTCTGTGTTTAAGTTCATCAACAGCCCTCGGGATGCAGCTCGTAACATCACACAGGGCTCAGGGGACATTCCACCCCTATAATAACTCCTACACACCTATGGCTCATTTGCTTACAGAGCTACGGAACGAACCGTGTGTTCAAATATTTCAAAAAGTTTGAAAATGCTTCTTCAACGACAACCTATCTATAGCGAATATCTGAAACTGTGAGTGTGTGTGTGTGTGTTTGCATGTGGGCGTGTATGTATTTATGACTGGGAAGCACAGAACAGTTACTGACATAACGCTAAGCCAGAGGATTTAAACGATTCAACTTTAACGTGAAATACAATGCATATATTCTATGAAAGAAATGTAATTAGACTATAAACTAGGAAAGAGAGAAAGACAGAGAGGGAGAGAACAAGAGAAAGCGAATGTAGAATTTGTATGTGTCCATCTGCCCATCTGTCCCTAATTCTGTCCACCTGTGTCTGCGTGTGTACATATGCATTGCGTGTGTACATATGCATTGCGTGTGTACATATGCATTGCGTGTGTACATATGCATTGCGTGTGTGTAGCCGTGTGTGCGTGAGGTTTTGTGTGTTTGCATGTGTCCATGCCTGTATTTACAGTATAGGCCCTGCAAATGAATTAAGCCAAATACACGTAGTGTGCTCATATGTGTGTAAACCGATACTGGGCGAGCTGCCTTGTATCATGCCATAACCCCCAGGTTAGCCCTGGAGGCAATACACCCATCTGGGAGGGAGAGGAGGGAGAGAGGGAAGGGGAGAGGGATGGAGGTGCGTATAAGGAGGGAGGGAGGGAGGGGGGGAGAGGAGAGGGACGGAGGTGCGTATAAGGAGGGAGGGAGAGGAGGGAGAGAGGGAAGGGGAGAGGGATGGAGGTGCGTATAAGGAGGGAGGGAGGTGCGTATAAGGAGGGAGGGAGAGGAGAGGAGTGAGGGAGGGAGGGAGGGAGGGAGGATGAGACCAGAGGCTAAAGGACAGTGTTGGGGAGTAGTTCAACTAGTAAGTCAAGTACATTTTACAGTAGCTTGGTGGTAGTTGAACTAAATTGAAATCTTGGTAGTGTTACCTGTGGTTAATTACTTTTTTGTAGCGTTGTAGCTAACTACTGGAACTACAAACTACTTTTTTTTGCAAAAAGAGTATAAAATGTAGCTTTGAGCAGCTATGAACGGGGTTCACAGGGTGACAGAAAGGACACGATCAGTTGGATTACAAAGCAAGCACTCTATCATGTAGGAACTATTTTCCGTTATGTGCCATAACTGAAAGCATTACCACGTTTTTCTCTCAATGCCATGGTTGACGCAAGTGTAGTTTAGTCTAGTGTTCTAGGCTGGTTACCTTGAATGCCTTAGGTAATCATTCTTAAATTCTCAGGCTCACGAGTGACGCAGCGGTCTAAGGCACTGCATCTCAGTGCTAGAGGCATCACTACAGTACCTGGTTCAAATCCAGGCTGTATCACATCCCGCCGTGAATGGGAGTTCCATAAGGCGGCGCACAATTGACCCAGCATCGTCTGGATTTGGCCGGAGTAGGCTGTCATTGTAAATAAGAATTTGTTCTTAACTGACTTGCCTAGTTAAATATAGGTAAAATATTTTTATATTTTTTAAAGTCATTACTTAATGTATTGTCAATTTGACTAATGGTTTATGTTAAGATAAGTTACATATTTTCTGTGTTATTCTAACAATATTTCACATATAATTTAAATCTAACATTCTTTTGCTCAAGACAAAGTCCACTTGACCAATAGTTATTGATCTAGTATCTTTGGGTGCCACTGGTGCCAATGACATCTATAGTACCACCAACTGGTCTGGTGCCAATGACATCTATAGTACCACCAACTGGTCTGGTGCCAATGACATCTATAGTACCACCAACTGGTCTGGTGCCAATGACATCTATAGTACCACCAACTGGTCTGGTGCCAATGACATCTATAGTGCCACCAACTGGTCTGGTGCCAATGACATCTATAGTACCACCAACTAGTCTGGTGCCAATGACATCTATAGTACCACCAACTGGTCTGGTGCCAATGACATCTATAGTGCCACCAACTAGTCTGGTGCCAATGACATCTATAGTACCACCAACTAGTCTGGTGCCAATGACATCTATAGTACCACCAACTGGTCTGGTGCCAATGACATCTATAGTACCACCAACTGGTCTGGTGCCAATGACATCTATAGTGCCACCAACTGGTCTGGTGCCAATGACATCTATAGTGCCACCAACTAGTCTGGTGCCAATGACATCTATAGTGCCACCAACTGGTCTGGTGCCAATGACATCTATAGTACCACCAACTAGTCTGGTGCCAATGACATCTATAGTACCACCAACTAGTCTGGTGCCAATGACATCTATAGTGCCACCAACTAGTCTGGTGCCAATGACATCTATAGTGCCACCAACTGGTCTGGAGCCAATGACATCTATAGTGCCACCAACTAGTCTGGTGCCAATGACATCTATAGTGCCACCAACTGGTCTGGTGCCAATGACATCTATAGTACCACCAACTGGTCTGGTGCCAATGACATCTATAGTACCACCAACTGGTCTGGTGCCAATGACATCTATAGTGCCACCAACTGGTCTGGTGCCAATGACATCTATAGTGCCACCAACTGGTCTGGTGCCAATGACATCTATAGTACCACCAACTAGTCTGGTGCCAATGACATCTATAGTGCCACCAACTAGTCTGGTGCCAATGACATCTATAGTGCCACCAACTGGTCTGGTGCCAATGACATCTATAGTACCACCAACTGGTCTGGTGCCAATGACATCTATAGTACCACCAACTGGTCTGGTGCCAATGACATCTATAGTACCACCAACTGGTCTGGTGCCAATGACATCTATAGTGCCACCAACTGGTCTGGTGCCAATGACATCTATAGTGCCACCAACTAGTCTGGTGCCAATGACATCTATAGTGCCACCAACTGGTCTGGAGCCAATGACATCTATAGTGCCACCAACTAGTCTGGTGCCAATGACATCTATCGTGCCACCAACTGGTCTGGTGCAGCCATCTAAAGTTGCATTGACTTTATATTCACAAAGATTCTAAGGATATATACATAAGGTTTACATACCAAGTTTCATGGCCCCATGTCCATGGGTTCAGTTCTTAAAAAGCCCTGGTGTGATATAGTGCCACCTAGTGGTGTAGCGTGGTCGACGTTGAATTCAGCAACTAATCATTCTCAAATCATTGACTAATTCATTGAGTTCATATATACCAAATCTGGAATCAATCTGATTTATGATTCATGAGAAGATTTTTCCTGTATTTTTTTTTAGCACTAGTACATGTGCTAACGTACATCTATAGGTACAGAGCGGACATATTTGAATGCAACAACAATTTTTTTCTATCAAAACCATTAAAGACTGATGTAACGAGTCTTAATCCCAAATCTGGAGTGAATCTGACGTTATGATTCACGAGGAGAAGATGATTACAGATGATTTTGACCATTAGCATTACATTATACAAAGAATGAGTTGTTAAAAAGCCAATGAGTCCCACCCTATCGTCAGCGCGTTTTGGACTTATAACCCCTTTTAAACATTGTGTACAGACTGTGTAGTACCACTGGCTTCGTCTATTCCATCTGCATCCGTAGATACCAAGCATTATCCTGTGTGATTAACGGGGGCTGAGCTACAGCGGTGTTTGTAAGACAAGGGCAGAAGAGGCCCGGAGCCGGGTCTTTTATACAACAAATGTCTGTAGAGTCCCAATGGTTTGAGCTACAAACTAATAAAAGCTATATATGAAACGCTGAGACTACACCAGCTACACAAGAGTCGTAAGAAGGTAAGGGCTTAACAGGACATAGTGTCTATAATACTGTAATAAGCTCGCATAATTTCACAGAGTTGCTGTCACAAACTCCACACAGTTGTCACTGACTAGTTGGATATTAATTTCCCAGTGAGTAAACCATTTCTGTACTTACAGCATCCATGTAAATACATGTTTTATCCGGTTCCTGCTTTTGCAGACAGACCTGATAAATACATCTGGACTTCCAAAGCGCAAACCTGGTAAAAAATGGTTGATTTGATTTACTTTTGTCAGTAAAACTCATGAATGGAACTGTTTATGTCAAGTAGTTTTGTCTTCTACTTGTATTCCTAAAAAATAACATGGCAAAACACATCATTGTGAACCTAAAAATAAGGGCTGGACATCTCAGGACCGATAAAGTTAAAATGTTCCTTGTTTTTTGAGATAACAATACCACATTCAATGAGGTTGATCTTAGGGACGTCCATGACAGCAATGATAGCGAACGGATGATAGTGATGACGTCCTTGATAGTGATGATAGCGACGGATGATAGTGATGACGTCCATGATAGCGATGATAGCGACGGATGATAGTGATAACGTCCACGATAGTGATGATAGCGACGGATGATAGTGATGACGTCCATGATAGCGATGATAGCGACGGATGATAGCGATGACGTCCATGATAGTGATGATAGCGACGGATGATAGTGATGACGTCCATGATAGTGATGATAGCGACGGATGATAGTGATGACGTCCATGATAGTGATGATAGCGAACGGATGATAGTGATGACGTCCATGATGGCGATGATAGCGACTGATGATAGTGAGGACGTCCATGATAGTGATGATAGCGACGGATGATAGTGATGATAGTAGTATTTCAGATTTAGATTGGATACTATATTTTCCTTCAGGTTAGCTTTAGAGTAGCTTACTTTCCTATAATTTGAAGTAATTGGTAGTTAGATACACTATATTGATAGTAATTGGTAGTTTGGTTCACTATATTGATAGTAATTGGTAGTTCGGTACACTATATTGATAGTAATTGGTAGTTTGGTACACTATATTGATAGTAATTGGTAGTTTGGTACACTATATTGATAATAATTGGTAGTTTGGTACACTATATTGATAGTAATTGGTAGTTTGGTACACTATATTGATAGTAATTGGTAGTTTGGTACACTTTACTGATAGGAATTGGAAGTTTGGTACACTATATTGATAGTAATTGGTAGTTTGGTACACTATACTGATAGTAATTGGAAGTTTGGTACACTATATTGATAGTAATTGGTAGTTTGGTACACTATATTGATAGTAATTGGTAGTTTGGTACACTATATTGATAGTAATTGGTAGTTTAGTTCACTATATTGATAGTAATTGGTAGTTCGGTACACTATATTGATAGTAATTGGTAGTTTGGTACACTATATTGATAGTAATTGGTAGTTTGGTACACTATATTGATAATAATTGGTAGTTTGGTACACTATATTGATAGTAATTGGTAGTTTGGTACACTATATTGATAGTAATTGGTAGTTTGGTACACTATATTGATAGTAATTGGTAGTTTGGTACACTTTACTGATAGGAATTGGAAGTTTGGTACACTATATTGATAGTAATTGGTAGTTTGGTACACTATACTGATAGTAATTGGAAGTTTGGTACACTATATTGATAGTAATTGGTAGTTTGGTACACTATATTGATAGTAATTGGTAGTTTGGTACACTATATTAATAGTAATTGGTAGTTTGGTACACTATATTGATAGTAATTGGTAGTTTGGTACACTATATTAATAGTAATTGGTAGTTTGGTACACTATATTGATAGTAATTGATAGTTTGGTACACTATATTGATAGTAATTGATAGTTTGGTACACTATATTGATTGAGTGGCTTCCCCAACACTGCTAAAGGAAGATTTTTTATTTATTTATTTTTTATTTTACCTTTATTTAACCAGGTAGGCAAGTTGAGAAGAAGTTCTCATTTACAATTGCGACCTGGCCAAGATAAAGCAAAGCAGTTCGACAGATACAACGACACAGAGTTACACATGGAGTAAAACAAACATACAGTCAATAATACAGTATAAACAAGTCTAAATACGATGTGAGCAAATGAGGTGAGAATGGAGGTAAAGGCAAAAAAGGCCATGGTGGCAAAGTAAATACAATATAGCAAGTAAAACACTGGAATGGTAGTTTTGCAATGGAAGAATGTGCAAAGTAAAAATAAAAATAATGGGGTGCAAAGGAGCAAAATAAATAAATAAATAAAAATTAAATACAGTTGGGAAAGAGGTAGTTGTTTGGGCTAAATTATAGGTGGGCTATGTACAGGTGCAGTAATCTGTGAGCTGCTCTGACAGTTGGTGCTTAAAGCTAGTGAGGGAGATAAGTGTTTCCAGTTTCAGAGATTTTTGTAGTTCGTTCCAGTCATCGCTGAGATCTTGGTTGAAGACAGCAGAGGTGTATTTAGAGGGGAAGTTGGTTAGGATGATATCTATGAGGGTGCTCGTGTTTAAGGCTTTGGGGAGGTACCTGGTAGGTTCATTGATAATTTGTGTGAGATTGAGGGCATCAAGTTTAGATTGTAGGATGGCTGGGGTGTTAAGCATGTTCCAGTTTAGGTCGCCTAGCAGCACGAACTCTGAAGATAGATGGGGGGCAATCAGTTCACATATGGTGTCCAGAGCACAGCTGGGGGCAGAGGGTGGTCTATAGCAGGTGGCAACGGTGAGAGACTTGTTTTTAGAGAGGTGGATTTTTAAAAGTAGAAGTTCAAATTGTTTGGGTACAGACCTGGATAGTAGGACAGAGCTCTGCAGACTATCTTTGCAGTAGATTGTAACACAGATTAGCAGTTCTATCTTGTCTGAAAATGTTGTAGTTTGGAATTAAAATTTCTGAATTTTTGGTGGTCTTCCTAAGCCAGGATTCAGACACAGCTAGAACATCCGGGTTGGCAGAGTGGCAAGATGTTAGGTCGAAGAAGGCGTAAACTAAACTGCCAGTTTAATTGAGTCAACGAGATATCTTGACTGTACATATTGATGTCTGTTTGAAGACTTGCTCAACCAAGCTAGTTAGCCTGCAGCTATGGTTCTACAGGTCATGTTGGGAAGAAGAGAAGAGAACCAGAATATCAGCATATTTCTGGACGTTCTGACTTGCTGTAAATGCTGAGTGTACTTTCTCTCTCTCGTTGTCTTTGTCTTTGTCTCTGACTTTGTCTTTCTCTCTCTCTCTCTCTCTCTCTCTCTCTGTGTCTCTCTCTCTCTCTGTGTCTCTCTCTCTCTCTGTCTCTCTCTCTCTCTCTCTCTCTCTCTCTCTCTCTCTCTCTCTCTCTCTCTCTCTCAGACCTGCACATCCACATAGACAGGTGTGTAGTGTACTGTACATTAATTACTACAACTAATTTCTACAGAGACATAAACTGTAAGAATCCCAAAGTGTACAAAACATTAGGAACACCTTCCTAATATTGAGGCGCACCCCCTTTTGCACTCAGAACAGCCTGAATTTGTCGGACCATGGATTCTACAAGGTGTCCAAAGCGTTCCACAGAGTTGCTGGCCCATGTTGACTCTACAAGGTGTCCAAAGCGTTCCACAGAGATGTCTGCCCATGTTGACTTCAATGCCTCCTACAGTTGTGTGAAGTTATCTGGATGTCCTTTGGGTGGTGAACCATTCTTGACACACATGGGAAAACTGTTGAGCCTGAAAAACCCAGCGACGTTGAAGTTCTCGGCACACTCATACCGGTGTGCCGACTATCGTACGCTGCTCAAAGCCACTTTAACTCTTTTGTTTTGCCCATTCAACCTCTGAATGGCACTCATACACGATCCATGTCTCAATTATCTCAACGCTTCTTATTTAATCTGTCTCCTCCAATGAGTCTACACTGATTGGAATGGATTTTAACAAGTGACATCAATGAGGGATCATGGCTTTCACCTAGATTCGCCTGGTCAGTCTTATGTCATGGAAAGAGCAGGTGTTCCTAATGTTTTGTACACTCAGTGTGTATATGGCAATAACGTCTGACAGTTCAAAGACTAGATTGACTTTTTCACTTTCTTTTTTTTTGTGGAACATTGACCTTCCCAGTCGGGGATGTAACTCATGTTCTATAACGATGTGAGGGTCAGTGATGTTTTCGTGCCCCTCATGACCTTAGGATTGTCATTTTGACGGTATCTGATCAAGCATGTTCATACTCTGTATCTGCTGTTACAAGTGGAGGGCCTCTATGTACATACAGCATCCTGTCTGTGTTATTCAAAAGAAACACATGAAAGATAGCCTACAGTATCTCAGCAGATCTCCTATGGAACATTAACATGGAGTATAAGGATGTTTGACCACTCTGTAGTTGCTACCTGAGGTGGAGTTAGTTTATGTTAATGCAGTATCTGTGTACATTCAGAATGGGATCATTACTGGTAATGTGTCTGTGTCGGTGTCTGTGTCGGTGTCTGTGTGTGTGTCTGTGTCTGTGTCGGTGTCTGTGTCTGTGTCGGTGTCTGTGTGTGTGTCTGTGTGTGTGTCTGTGTGTGGGTCTGTGTCTGTGTCGGTGTCGGTGTGTGTGTCTGTGTGTGTGCATCTGTCTCTGTCTCTGTCTCTGTCTCTGTCTCTGTGTCTGTGTGAAATGATACCAAAAATGTTGTAAAAGGCTAATAATTTAAGATTAATTCAATAATTTAAAAAAGTATATCATAAAATGATAACTTAGAAAATGCAACTTTTTATTTATTTGTGATGAAATACTATTTTTATGAGGAAATCCATTTTTCCCTTGAACCTCACACATTAAGTGACCTAAACAGATGACAGAGAAACATCTCTAACACCACATTAAGTAACCTAAACAGATAACAGAGAAACGTCTCTAACACATTAAGTAACCTAAACAGATAACAGAGAAACGTCTCTAACAGCACATAAAGTAACCTAAAGGTAGCCTAGTGGTTAGAGTGTTGGATTAGTAACCGAAAGGAAACCTAAACAGATAACAGAGAAACGTCTCTTATAGAACATCTTGTCAACGTTATTGACATGAACTTGATTCATCACTTTATGTTTGAAATTAGGGATCTAGGTTAATGATATGAGATGTCACTGAGAGGGATAATACGAGGATAAGATAATGAAACACACACACACACACACACACACACACACACACACACACACACACACACACACACACACACACACACACACACACACACACACACACACACACACACACATACACATACACATACACATACACACACACACACACACACACACACAACACACACTGTAACAGCAGCTACTGCCTTGGATCTCACCCTGGAGAAAACACACGATTAAACAGGATCTCTTGTCATTTACATTTTTGATCAGAACCATCAGTGTGTATCGTTGGTGGCATTGTGTCATTTATTTTGAAGACAGCAATGGATCTCACCCCCATCTCTTGGAAAAGAGAGTATGTGTGTGAGTGTGAGTGTGAGTGTGTGTGTGTGTGTGTGTGTGTGTGTGTGTGTGTGTGTGTGTGTGTGTGTGTGTGTGTGTGTGTGTGTGTGTGTGTGTGTGTGTGTGTGTGTGTGTGTGTGTGTGTGTGTGTGTGTGTGTGTTAGCAAAGCCAGTGGCTAAAGGGAAAACACAGTGGGAGTATGACAGGCCTGAACTCATTCTAGAAATGTATCTAATTATCAGACACATGCAGGACTTATCAGTCAGTCTCAAATGTCCCTGAACTTATCAGTCAGTCTCAAATGCCCCAGGACTTATCAGTCAGTCTCAAATGCCCCAGGACTTATCAGTCAGTCTCAAATGCCCCAGGACTTATCAGTCAGTCTCAAATGCCCCAGGACTTATCAGTCAGTCTCAAATGCCCCAGGACTTATCGGTCAGTCTCAAATGCCCCTGAACTTATCAGTCAGTCTCAAATGCCCCAGGACTTATCTGTCAGTCTCAAATGCCCCAGGACTTATCAGTCAGTCTCAAATGCCCCTGGACTTATCAGTCAGTCTCAAATGCCCCGGGACTTATCAGTCAGTCTCAAATGCCCCAGGACTTATCAGTCAGTCTCAAATGCCCCTGAACGTATCAGTCAGTCTCAAATGCCCCTGAACTTATCGGTCAGTCTCAAATGCCCCAGGACTTATCGGTCAGTCTCAAATGCCCCTGAACTTATCAGTCAGTCTCAAATGTCCCTGAACTTATCAGTCAGTCTCAAATGTCCCTGAACTTATCAGTCAGTCTCAAATGCCCCAGGACTTATCAGTCAGTCTCAAATGCCCCAGGACTTATCAGTCAGTCTCAAATGTCCCTGAACTTATCAGTCAGTCTCAAATGCCCCAGGACTTATCAGTCAGTCTCAAATGCCCCAGGACTTATCAGTCAGTCTCAAATGCCCCAGGACTTATCAGTCAGTCTCAAATGCCCCTGAACTTATCAGTCAGTCTCAAATGCCCCAGGACTTATCAGTCAGTCTCAAATGCCCCTGGACTTATCAGTCAGTCTCAAATGCCACCAGACTTATCAGTCAGTCTCAAATGCCCCAGGACTTATCGGTCAGTCTCAAATGCCCCTGAACGTATCAGTCAGTCTCAAATGCCCCAGGACTTATCAGTCAGTCTCAAATGCCCCAGGACTTATCAGTCAGTCTCAAATGCCCCTGGACTTGTCAGTCTCAAATGCCCCAGGACTTATCAGTCAGTCTCAAATGCCCCAGGACTTATCAGTCAGTCTCGAATGCCCCTGAACTTATCAGTCAGTCTCAAATGCCCCTGAACTTATCAGTCAGTCTCAAATGCCCCTGAACTTATCAGCCAGTCTCAAATGCCCCAGGACTTATCGGTCAGTCTCAAATGCCCCTGAACTTATCAGTCAGTCTCAAATGCCCCAGGACTTATCAGTCAGTCTCAAATGCCCCAGGACTTATCGGTCAGTCTCAAATGCCCCTGGACTTATCAGTCAGTCTCAAATGCCCCAGGACTTATCAGTCAGTCTCAAATGCCCCTGAACTTATCAGTCAGTCTCAAATGCCCCTGAACTTATCAGTCAGTCTCAAATGCCCCAGGACTTATTAGTCAGTCTCAAATGCCCCAGGACTTATCGGTCAGTCTCAAATGCCCCAGGACTTATCAGTCAGACTCAAATGCCCCAGGACCTATCAGTCAGTCTCAAATGCCCCAGGACTTATCAGTCAGTCTCAAATGCCCCAGGACTTATCAGTCAGTCTCAAATGCCCCTGGACTTATCAATCAGTCTCAAATGCCCCAGGACTTATCGGTCAGTCTCAAATGCCCCTGGACTTATCAGCCAGTCTCAAATGCCCCTGGACTTATCAGTCAGTCTCAAATGCCCCTGAACTTATCAGTCAGTCTCAAATGCCCCTGAACTTATCAGTCAGTCTCAAATGCCCCTGAACTTATCAGTCAGTCTCAAATGCCCCTGGGCGTATCAGTCAGTCTCAAATTCCCCTGGGCTTATCAGTCAGTCTCAAATGCCCCTGAACTTATCAGTCTGTCTCAAATGCCCCTGGACGTATCAGTCAGTCTCAAATTCCCCTGGACTTATCAGTCAGTCTCAAATGCCCCTGAACTTATCAGTCAGTCTCAAATGTCCCTGGACTTATCAGTCAGTCTCAAATGCCCCTGGACTTATCAGTCAGTCTGCCGTGGATACACTGAATGAACTGAAGCACTGTTACAGTAGTATCAGTTTGTGTCAATCTTTACATTGTCACAAATTTACACAAGCATACACACATACAGTTGAAGTCGGAAGTTTACATACACCTTAGCCATATACATCTAAACTCCGTTTTTTCCACAATTCCTGCATTTAATCCTAGTAAAAATCCCCTGTCTAAAGTCAGTTAGGATCACCACTTTATTTTAAGAATGTGAAATGTCAGAATAATAGTAGAGAGAATAATTTATTTCAGCTTTTATTTATTTAATCACATTCCCAGTGGGTCATAAGTTTACATACACTCAATTAGTATTTGGTAGAATTGCCTTTAAATTGTTTAACTTGGGTCAAACGTTTCGGGAAGCTTCCACAATAAGTTGGGTGAATTTTGGCCCATTACTCCTTACAGAGTTGGTGTAACTGAGTCAGGTTTGTAGGCCTCCTTGCTCACACACGCTTTTTCAGTTGATGCCAGGGCTTTGTGATGGCCACTCCAATACCTTGACTTTGTTGTCCTTAAGCCATTTTGCCACAACTTTGGAAGTATGCTTGGGGTCATTGTCCACTTGGAAGACCCATTCGTGATCAAGCTTTAACTTCCTGACTGATGTCTTGAGATGTTGCTTCAATATATTCACATAATTTTCTTACCTCATTTTTGCTCCTAACATAACGATGGTCATTATGGCCAAACAGTTCTATTTTTGTTTCATCAGACCAGAGGGCATTTCTACAAAAAGTACGATCTTTGTCCCCATGTGCTGTTTGCAAACCGTAGTGTGGCTTTTTTATGGTGGTTTTGTAGCAGTGGCTTCTTCCTTGCTGAGCGGCCTTTCAGGTTATGTCGATATAGGACTTGTTTTACTGTGGATATAGATACCTTTGTACATGTTTCCATCTTCACAAGATCCTTTGCTGTTGTTTTGGGATTGATTTGCACTTTTTTGCACCAAAGTAAGTTAATCTCTAGGAGACAGAACACATCTCCTTCCTGAGCGGTATGACGGCTGCGTGGTCCCATGGTGTTCATACTTGCGTACTATTGTTTGTACAGATGAATGTGGTACCTTCAGGAGTTTGGAAATTGCTCCCAAGGATAAATCAGACTTGTGGAGGTCTACAACTTTTATCTGAGGTCTTGGCTGATTTCTTTTGATTTTCCCATGATGTCAAGCAAAGAAGCACTGAGTTTGAAGGTAGGCCTTGAAATACATCTATATGTACACCTCCAATTGACTCAAATGATGTCAATTAGCCTATCAGAAGCTTCTAAAGCCATGACATCATTTTCTGGAATTTTCCAAGCTGTTTAAAGACACAGTCAACATAGGGTATGTAAACTTCTGACCCACTGCAATTGTGATACGGTGAAATAATCTGTCTGTAAACAATTGTTGGAAAGATTACTTGTGTCATGCACAAAGTAGATGTCCTGACCGACTTGCTAAAACTATAGTTTGTTAACCAGAAATGTGTGGAGTGAATTTGAAAAACAAGTTTTAATAACTCCAACCTAAGTGTATGTAAACGTCCGACTTCAACTGTACATGCTAGCACACATTCTCCACACACACGTGCATTGTTATATTGTTGTATCGTGGTATTATACATTTTGTATTTTAGATATGTAGTGGTATAATAATGTTATATGATGTACTGTTTTATGCTGGAGGTTTTGTGTAATGTAAGTGTCTTAATGTGTTTGGACCCCAGAAAGAGTAGTTGCTGCCTTGGCAGGAACTACTGGGGATCCATAATAAACCCCAGGAAGAGTAGCTGCTGCCTTGGCAGGAACTACTGGGGATCCATAATAAACCCCAGGAAGAGTAGCTGCTGCCTTGGCAGGAACTACTGGGGATCCATAATAAACCTCAGGAAGAGCAGCTGCTGCCTTGGCAGGAACTACTGGGGATCCTTAATAAACCCCAGGAAGAGTAGCTGCTGCCTTGGCAGGAACTAATGGGGATCCATAATAAACCCCAGGAAGAGTAGCTGCTGCCTTGGCAGGAACTAATGGGGATCCATAATAAACCCCAGGAAGAGTAGCTGCTGCCTTGGCAGGAACTAATGGGGATCCATAATAAACCCCAGGAAGAGTAGCTGCTGCCTTGGCAGGAACTAATGAGGATCCATAATAAACCCCAGGAAGAGTAGCTGCTGCCTTGGCAGGAACTAATGGGGATCCTTAATAAACCCCAGGAAGAGTAGCTGCTGCCTTGGCAGGAACTAAATACGAAATATAAATACATGATCATTTGAGAAAAATTGTCATTTTTTTGTCGTTTTGTTCACGCAAATGCTGTTATCGGGTGTCCTCAATCTAATCATTCAGTCTAATGTCTTTCTTTAGTCATTCAGTCTGTCTTTCTTTAGTCATTCAGTCTAATGTCTTTCTTTAGTCATTCAGTCTAATGTCTTTCTTTCGTCATTCAGTCTAATGTCTTTCTTTAGTCATTCAGTCTAATGTCTTTCTTTAGTCATTCAGTCTAATGTCTTTCTTTAGTCATTCAGTCTGTCTTTCTTTAGTCATTCAGTCTAATGTCTTTCAGTCTAGTGTGCGTGTGTGTGTGTGTGTGTGTGTGTGTGTGTGTGTGTGTGTGTGTGTGTGTGTTTGCAATTATAACCCCTTGAGCATGAATTAAAGCACTAGACCCAGCTCATCTCATTAAACTTCTGATAGTTGCTTAACTGTGATGATAGTTGCTCAACCAGAGAGGATATCAAAAATGTTCCCAGGAGCTGACTGCCACCTAGCTTACATTCCTGTGGCGTAGTCATTGTCTGATTAATAGCTGTGTCTTCATATAAATATTGTATAGGAAGGAAAGTGATGATCAGTGAGATTTTAGATACTGGATTTAGTTACTTGGTTTCAACCTTATCAACTCAAACCCTCATAATTGGTGTCAAGTTTAACATTATAACTGCAGCTGTGAAGTCTGTTCTGTTGTTTCTACACATACTTCATTTTTTGTTATGAAAATAAATGTGTGTCTCTCTCTCTCTCCTGACCTGGAGGGTGGGTGATGAGGAGATTAGGATAGGGTGCGGTTAGAAGATGTTTGACAGAGCGAGCAAGCGGTTGGCTGATATTTCTATGGCATTGTGACGGTGCCAACGCCTGCTAATTTACAGTCCTAAGCCCTGGGACATGTTACTCAACCCTCCCTGGGTTAACAAACACATATGTTCCCCTCTATCTGTTCTGCTCTCGCTCTCTCTTTCTTCCCCCACCTCTCTCTCTCTCTCTCTATATATATATATATATATATATATATACTCTCTTCTCTTTCTCTCTCTCTGTCTCTCTTTCTACCCCGCCCCCTCTCTCTCTCTCTCTCTCTCTCTCGCTCTCTCTCTCTATATACTCTCTTCTCTTTCTCTCTCTCTGTCTCTCTCTCTCGCTCTCTCTTTCTACCCCCACCCCCTCTCTCTCTCTCTCTCTCTTTCTACCCCCGCCCCCTCTTTCTCTCTCTCTCTCTCTCTCGCTCTCTCTCTCTATATACTCTCTTCTCTTTCTCTCTCTCTGTCTCTCTCGCTCTCTCTTTCTACCCCCGCCCCGCCCCCCCTCTCTCTCTCTCTCTCTCTCTCTCTCGCTGTCTCTCTATATACTCTCTTCTATTTCTCTCTCTCTCTGTCTCTCTCTTTCTCTCTCTCTCTGTCTCTCTCTTTCTCTCTTTCTCAATTCAATTCAATTTAAGAGATTTATTGGAAACATATATTTACATTGCCAAAGCAAGTGAAATAGATAATAAACAAAAGTGAAATTAACAACACAAAATGCACAGTAAACAATTACACTCACAAAAGATCCAAAACAATAAAGACATGTCAAATGTTATAGTATGTCTACATACAGTGTTGTAATCTCTCTCTTTATATACTGTACATACAGTGTTGTAATCTCTCTTTATATACTGTACATACAGTGAAATCCCAAAGTATTGTGACATTGACACATGTTTAGTTGTTTTGGCTCTCCAGCACATTGGATTTGAAATGATACCATGACTGTGACGTTGAAGTGAATATTCCTGAATGAATTGTGAAATAATGATGATTGAGAAAGTTACAGACTCACAAATATCATACCCCTAAGACATACCTTTCACCATTATGGCAGCTGTGTGTCTGTAACGTTCTCATCATTATTCAGGATTCATTCAGGATGATCTGTAACCATGGTAGCATCCACATTAATGTAATAGTGTTTAGAAACATATTCTATTCTTATTTACAATAAAAGTTATTCCAAAATGACACAATACATTATTTACCATGAATTTCTATTGGGCACAAAATATTCTGAAACACAACCAAAACATCCAACAAATTTGTAGAGGCACAAGCTTGAAGTAGTCATTGTTAGCTACGAATATGGGACCAAATACTGCACTTTTTACTGCTGAATAAATATCCATGTTCTCATCTTATATATATTTTTTTTCTTTGTATATTTCTGTCTTTTGCTATTCAAGTGTAATGTATGGGGAGGAGTCTGGGATGTATGGGGAGGAGTCTGGGATGTATGGGGAGGAGTCTGGGATGTATGGGGAGGAGTCTGGGATGTATGGGGAGGAGTCTGGGATGTATGGGGAGGAGTCTGGGATGTATGGGGAGGAGTCTGGGATGTATGGGGAGGAGTCTGGGATGTATGGGGAGGAGTATGGGATATATGGGGAGGAGTCTGGGATGTATGGGGAGGAGTCTGGGATGTATGGGGAGGAGTATGGGATGTATGGGGAGGAGTCTGGGATGTATGGGGAGGAGTCTGGGATGTATGGGGAGGAGTCTGGGATGTATGGGGAGGAGTCTGGGATGTATGAGGAGGAGTCTGGAATGATGCTCATACTCTTACTTGAGTAACCTGCGTAGTTGCTACTACTGACAGTATTGATATTATTGACATGTTTGTGGGACGAGTGGGACACTCCCCTGCGAGGATATATACTGTAGGTGCCTCCTACATTTTTCCTACTCGAGGCTCTGATGAAGGCGATTCATGCTGAAACTTAAGACGATTGTTTTCTTGTCTCGTCAATAAATCTATCAGATTTATGCAGCAACAGAGTGCTTATTTTTATTCATTCTGGATAGTCACCAGTTGAAATATCCTGGGGTAAGGAATGTTTTTTGGATTTTCAAGTCTCACTTTAAGCTGGGCTGAAGTGCGTTTGGCTATACCTTCTTTACACATATAAGTGAATTTGTCCCAATACGTGTGGTTCCCTTAAAGTGGACTATGCACAAAAAGTTCTGTAATTTCTAAACAGTTCACACTATATGGATGAAAATACCCTCAAATTAAAGCTGACAGTCTGCACTTTAACCTCGTAGTTATTGTTTAATTTTAAGTCCAAAGTGCCAGAGCCAAAACAGCAAAGAACGTGTCACTGTCTAATACTTTTGGAGCTCATTGTATTTCTCTCTCTTTCTCTTCCTTCCTTGATCTCTTTCTTTCTCTCTCTCTCTCTTTCTCTTCCTTCCTTGATCTCTTTCTTTCTTTTCTTTTTCTTTTTCTCTCTCTCTCTCTCTCTCTCTCTCTCTCTCTCTCTCTCTCTCTCTCCCTCTCTCTCTCTCTCTCTCTCTCTTTCTCTTCCTTCCTTGATCTCTTTCTTTCTCTCTCTCTCTCTCTCTCTCTCTCTCTCTCTCTCTCTCTCTCTCTCTCTCTCTCTCTCTCTCTCTCTCTCTCTCTCTCTCTCTGCTTATAGTTGCAGTCATGTCAGGAATTGAGTTCATTTCAAATTATGCCACCCACCCATCTTAAATGTCCCTGGCAACTGAGATGAGGCTTTGATGCCAGGGCTAAGGAGACACACGGTCACAAGGCCCATACTGAAACACACAGAAACACACTGAAACAGGTCCCATCAGGTGATATCCTGGCCTGGCTAGGTTAGAACTACATATTTGTCTTCCTCTTTTATGACATGGAAATGACTTGGCCCTGTTCCAAGATACCGTTTAAGAGAAATATGCTGTGTGAAGAATCACTTCAGGGCAATAGCCAGGAGGTCAGAGGTCAGGGAATGGACTGGAAAGACAGACATAATGGGGGATTATGTGCAACTAAGAAACCATGTGAAACTCTAGGCTCTGCATCCCAAAAGACACCTTATTCCCTATGTAGTACACTACTTTAGACCAGGGCTTTATTCCCTATGTAGTACGCTACTTTAGACCAGAGCCCTATTCCCTATATAGTACACTACTTTAGACCAGAGCCCTATTCCCTATATAGTGCACTACTTTTGACCAGAGCCCTATTCCCTATATAGTGCACTACTTTTGACCAGAGCCCTATTCCCTATATAGTGCACTACTTTAGACCAGAGCCCTATTCCCTATATAGTACACTACTTTTGACCAGAGCCCTATTCCCTATATAGTGCACTACTTTAGACCAGAGCCCCATTCCCTATATAGTACACTACTTTTGACCAGAGCCCTATGGGAATAGGGGGTCTTTTGGGACCCATATTTGTGTAACTGCCTGGCTGTAGCAGATGTGACTAGAAGTTTAGCCACATGCACGCACGCACGCAGGCACACACGCACACACACACACACACACACACGCACGCACGCACACACACACACACACACACACACACACACACACACACACACACACACACACACACACACACACACACACACACACACACACACACACACACACACACACACACACACACACACACACACACACACATGGATGTTTGTAGGGCGAGAGACTGGAGGGAAATGCGGCTGGTAGACGATAGAGGCAGGCTCTGCTAAGCTCCTCTCCCAGGCATCAACACCTCTCCCTGGGTACCCGCTCAGACAGAATGCCCTGAGAGTCACTGGAGCTTCAAGCTTCCTGCAGGCCCTCTGGGAGAAGATGTACAGAATATACCGTAACCTATTGGTTATATCAGGGTATTGTTACAGAGGAAGCGTCCTTCATGAATTTACACCATGGGACTTCACTGTAAAACGACCAGGAGAGAATGACTTATGGATATTGATGACAGTCAACTGTGTAGAGAATTAGACCTGCAGTACTGTCACCTGGGTTAGGAGTGGCTTCTCTTTATAGATCTCTCTGTGGAGAATACACCTGTGTTCACACACACACACACGAACAGACACACAAACACACACACACACACATGTCCCCACTCAACATAAACATGTGTCGTGGGGTGGATGTGGCCTACCTTCTTGCTTGCTTGTAGTGAGGTTCCCATACAGCAGAAGCTATTGCAGAAAACACCGGAAACACATCGACCGTTGTGAAACGGTTCATAGCTTCACTCATAGTGTGTCAGCCACGCCTTCACTCACTCATCTCAGCTCCCGGATAAGACTGAGGGTCTGAGGTGTTTGGTTGGTTTATTTGTTGCGGGAGGTTTATAGCAACACAGCTGCCTGCTTGTGTGGTGAGACTAAACAGTATGCTTAACATTAAGCAGGTTCTCTGGTGTGGTATGGAATTATGGCATTTTGCAGGTAATGTTATCTGACACATAAAGGAAAAACAGCATTTGTTATTGACTTTAGTTTTGTACGATACAGTTTGTGCTGTTGACGATCAGATGTAGTGTGTTCTAGAACTGTTCCATGATGACATCTTGATTAACATCTCCTCCTCCCCCCCCCCTCCCCCCCTCTTCCCCCACAGCCGAGGCCAATCATGAGTTGGGGGTGGGAACTCGCTCCCCGGAGCCGTCCACTCCCAGCCCCACTCCGAGGAGGGCGGGGACAGGGGAGCATGACCTCTTGACCTGTGGGAGGTGCCAGACCAAATTCCCTCTGGGAGACATCCTGGTCTTCATAGAGCATAAGAGACGACGGTGCAGTGGGGGAGGCCGCGCCTCTGGGGGGTTCTCCAAACCGGGCGAAAGGGGGAACCCCGTCTTGCTGCGGGGAGGGGCGGTGCCGGTGGAGGTGGGGGTACAGGTGACCCCTCATGGGGAGGAAGAAGAGGAGAGGAGGCTGACGCCCGCTAAAGGAATCTGTCCCAAGCAGGAGAGAGGGAACACAGGTAGGAAATCAGAACTCACTCTGAGCTTTGCCCCTCAATTACACACACACACACACACACACACACACACACACACACACACACACACACACACACACACACACACACACACACACACACACACACTCACACACACACACACACACACACACACACACACACACACACACACACACACACACACACACACACACACACACACACACACACACACACACACACACACACAGCTCTAAAGCTGCCTGAAGGACTCCTGCTGTTGTAACCAGTTGTGCCAGGACGTGACAGAGCCCTGTATGTGTGTGTGTGAGTGTGAGTGTGTGTGTGTGTGTGTGTGTCTGTGTGTGTGTGTGTGTGTGTCTGTGTGTGTGTGTGTGTCTGTGTGTGTGTGTGTGTGTGTGTGAGTGTGTGTGTGTGTGAGTGTGTGTGTGTGTGTGTGTGTGTCTGTGTGTGTGTGTGTGTGTCTGTGTGTGTGTGAGTGTGAGTGTGTGTGTGTGTGTGTGTGTGTCTGTGTGTGTGAGTGTGTGTGTGTGTGTGAGTGTGAGTGTGAGTGTGAGTGTGAGTGTGTGTGTGTGTGTGTGTGTGTGTGTGTGTGTGTGTGTGTGTGTGTGTTCATAAGGAGATTCCACTGCATCAAAAGGTTAAGAAAGCTGATTAAAATGCTGTGGCTGGGAGGTGCAGAGAAGAGGATTAATAAAGAGGATATAGGACCATTCATCTGGATTAAAGAGACTGTTTAGTATTAGCAAGTGGAGCTGCAGGGGGACAAGCTCAAAGTTATCAGGTCACAAAGTCATCACTACAGGAACTCAAACTGGTGGACTGG
>NC_034185.2:10066254-10158754 GCF_002021735.2 Oncorhynchus kisutch | reverse complement strand
AGCTACATTATTAAGTTAAATTGTTAACTGCTACATTATTGAGTTAAATTGTTAATAGCTACATTATTAAGTTAAATTGTTAACTGCTACATTATTAAGTTAAATTGTTAACAGCTACATTATTGAGTTAAATTGTTAATAGCTACATTATTAAGTTAAATTGTTAACTGCTACATTATTAAGTTAAATTGTTAACAGCTACATTATCAAGGTAAATTGTTAACACCTACATTATCAAGTTAAATTGTTAACTGCTACATTATTAAGTTACATTGTTAATAGCTACATTATTAAGTACAATTTTGAATAGCTACTTGTTAATAGCAACAGTATTAACTTAAATTGTTAATAGCTACAGTACATTATTAAGTTAAATTGTTAACAGCCACATTATTAATTTAAATTATTAACAGCTACATTATTAAGTTAAATTGTCAACAGCTACATTATTAAGTTAAATTATTAACAGCTACATTATTAAGTTAAATTGTTAATAGCTACATTATTAAGTTAAATTGCTAATAGCTACATTATTAAGTTAAATTCTTAACAGCTACATTATTAATTTACATTCTTAACAGCTACATTATTAATTTACATTCTTAACAGCTACATTATTAATTTACATTCTTAACAGCTACATTATTAATTTACATTATTAACAGCTACATTATTAAACTACATTGTTACTAGCTACATTATTGTCAGTTGTATGAATCACAGACAAATAATGGAAATTATGTTGTTCAAATAATATCATATCTTCTTTTTGTTTTATTAAATCTTATAATAATGTATGTACTGTCCCTGCTCAATAATTTGATCTAAATCATTGTGGAGTTTTATATTGTATATTACCCCCTTCCTTATTGAAAAAGAGAATGGCTGATGCCAACAGACCCAAGGGAATTATCTCTGCAAGGTTGCAGAGGGTACCATGATAACAAGTCAACCTAAACACACACACACACACACACACGCACACACACACACACACACACACACACACACACACACACACACACACACACACACACACACACACACACACACACACACACACACCACACACACACACACACACACACACACACACACACACACACACACACACCCCTTCTCCTCCGTGCTCTTCCCAGAACAGAGCTAAAAAGAAAGAGTCAGATGTTATCAGTGTGATTGGAGCCAGCGGAGCAAGAAGCTAGTCTGGGCCTGTGCAGGAGGTAACAGCAGGGTAGCTGGGTGTGGTGGGACAGCGCAGGCCCCTACTTCAGTCTGTGTGTGTTAAGACTGGATGGATGAAGCCTTCTTAACTATAAGCTATGCAGGAGCCGTGCCAGGAGCAGGACATGTATCAGATTGATAAGAGCAGGGATGCTCTCTCTCTCTCTCTCTCTCTCGTCCTCTCACTCTCTCTCTCTCTCTCTCTCTCTTTATTTCTTCTCTCTCTCTCTCTCTTCTCTCTCTCTCTCCTTCCTCTCTCTCTCTGTCATCTCTCTCCTCTCTCTCTCTCTTTATTTCTCTCTCCTCTCTCTCTCTTTTTGTTCTGTCTCTCTCTTCATCCTCTCTCTCTCTTTTCTATCAATTTCAATTCAATTCAAAGGGCTTTGTTGGCATTGGAAAAATGTTTATATTCCCAAAGAAAGTGAAATAGATAATAAACAAAGTGAAATAGATAATAATAAATTAACAGTAAACATTACACTCCAAAATAATAAAGACATTTCAAATGTCACATCTCTCGCTCTACAGGAGCAGAGAAATAAACCCATAGGGGAAGTCCAGGGTCAAACACATCCCCATCGTTCTCACAGTGTGTGTCTCTCTGTGTGTGTCTTCTGCTGTGCATGAATGTGATTTAGGGGAGGGGGAGGGGGGACTGTTGTGGAGTGAGGTGTGTTATTTTAGCTTACACCTCCGCTGCGAGCCAAGAGACGGTTTGGGTTCGATACGCCCCTCACTTTGTTTGAGAAGTCCACAGATAGAGTTGACCTGGAGACATGGCTTTTATAGTGATAACATCTCCTCCCTGTTGTTCTACTGTCTCCTGCTGAAGCCTGAATTTGTGCTGTAGCTGACTGTCACAGAGTGTAGTGGACCACCCATTTGTATACTAGGTATTACTGTAACATCCCTTCTACTGGTGTCTGTCTGATCCTAGATCAGCACTCCTACTCTGAGAAGTTTGTGACTACGGTCCCAGGTCTAAGGCAGCATGTGACGAGCAGGTTTTTATAGCTCCTGATTGGTTAGGATGGAAAGGCTTGTTCTACTGTGAGAGTGGTGGTAGTTTACAGTGGAATAAGGGACTGGATTAGCTGGCTGGGGCTGTTTACACTGCAGTGTACTGTGCTGTCTGAACCCAGAGAATGCTCCACACTGCTGCTGAGGGTTAGTAACCCATATGTCGGCATGTCTGCCAGTCCACTAGTGTCCCAGTCCTGCAGCCTCAGCCCCAGCCTCAGTACCAACCTCAGTCCTCTATCCCTCAGTCCTCTATCCCTCAGTCCTCCGTCTCTCAGTCCTCTATCCCTCAGTCCTCATCCCTCAGTCCTCTATCCCTCAGTCCTCTAGTCTCCTCAGTCTCTATCCTCTCAGTCCTCTATCCCTCAGTCCTCTATCCTCAGTCCTCTATCCCCAATCCTCTATGTCTCAGTCCTCTATCCCTCAGTCCTCTATCCCTCAGTCCTCTATCCCTCAGTCCTCTATGTCTCAGTCCTCTATGTCTCAGTCCTCTATCCTCAGTCCTCTATCCCTCAGTCCTCTATCCCTCAGTCCTTATATCTCAGTCCTCTATCCCTCAGTCCTCTATCCCTCAGTCCTCTATGTCTCAGTCCTCTATGTCTCAGTCCTCTATCCCTCAGTCCTCTATCCCTCAATCCTCTATCCCTCAGTCCTCTATCTCTCAGTCCTCTATCTCTCAGTCCTCTATCCCTCAGTCCTCTATGTCTCAGTCCTCTATGTCTCAGTCCTCTATCCCTCAGTCCTCTATGTCTCAGTCCTCTATCCCTCAGTCCTCTATCCCTCAGTCCTCTATCCCTCAGTCCTCTATGTCTCAGTCCTCTATCCCTCAGTCCTCTATCCCTCAGTCCTCTATTCCTCAGTCCTCTATCCCTCAGTCCTCTATGTCTCAGTCCTCTATCCCTCAGTCCTCTATCCCCTCAGTCCTCTATGTCTCAGTCCTCTATGTCTCAGTCCTCTATCCCTCAGTCCTCTATGTCTCAGTCCTCTATCTCTCAGTCCTCTATCCCTCAGTCCTCTATACCCTCAGTCCTCTATCCCTCAGTCCTCTATGTCTCAGTCCTCTATCCCTCAGTCCTCTATCCCTCAGTCCTCTATCCCTCAGTCTCTATGTCTCAGTCCTCTATCCCTCAGTCCTCTATCTCTCAGTCCTCTATCCCTCAGTCCTCTATGTCTCAGTCCTCTATCCCTCAGTCCTCTATCCCTCAGTCCTCTATGTCTCAGTCCTCTATCCCTCAGTCCTCTATCTCTCAGTCCTCTATCCCTCAGTCCTCTATCCCTCAGTCCTCTATCTCTCAGTCCTCTATGTCTCAGTCCTCTATGTCTCAGTCCCTCTATCCCTCAGTCCTCTATCTCTCAGTCCTCTATCCCTCAGTCCTCTATCCCTCAGTCCAACTTCCCCACCACTAGTGCTCACCATTCTCCTTCAATCCCTCCTATTTCTTCCTCAAGCCCCAGACCCCCCTACTCCCCACCTGGGACATGCTTACAGTACCTCCCACAGCCCTGCAGAGCAGCAGAACAGCCACACTCCATGTGACGTTTTTTAAGTCTCAGCAAAATGATTATTACAAAGAGAGAGAGCCCATATTAACTGACAGACAGAGAGAGAGAGACCATATGAACTGACAGACAGAGAGAGCCCATATGAACTGACAGACAGAGAGAGAGCCCATATGAACTGACAGACAGAGAAGGAGACCATATGACTTGACAGGACAGAGGAGAGAGAGAGAGGAGAGAGAGAGAGAGAGAGAGAGAGAGAACGAGAGAGAGAGACCATATGACCTGACAGAGAGGGAGAGAGAGACCATATGAACTGACAGACAGAGAGAGAGCCCATATGAACTGACAGACAGAGAGAGAGCCCATATGAACTGACAGACAGAGAGAAAGACCATATGACCTGACAGAGTGGGAGAGAGAGACCATATGAACTGACAGACAGAGAGAGAGCCCATATGAACTGACAGAGTGGGAGAGAGAGACCATATGAACTGACAGACAGAGAGAGAGCCCATATGAACTGACAGACAGAGAGAGACCATGTGACCTGACAGACAGAGAGAGAGAGAGACCATATGATTTGACAGAGAGAGAGAGAGAGAGAGAGAGAGAGAGAGAGGGACCATATGAACTGACCAGACAGAGAGAGAGAGAGAGACCATATGACCTGACAGAGAGGGAGAGAGAGAGCCCATATGAACTGACAGACAGAGAGAGAGAGAGAGAGAGAGACCATATGACCTGACAGAGGGAGAGAGTGCCCATATGAACTGACAGACAGAGAGAGAGAGACCATGTGACCTGACAGACAGAGAGAGAGAGAGACCATATGACCTGACAGAGAGAGAGAGAGAGATAGCAGCAAGATTTGTGACCTGTTGCCACGAGAAAAGGGCAACCAGTGAAGAACAAACACCATTGTAAATACAACCCATATTTATGCTAATTTATTTTCCCTTGAAAAACTTAACTATTTGTACATTGTTAAAACACTGAATATATATATATAATATGACATTTGTAATGTCTTTATTGTTTTGAAACTTCTGTATGTGTGATGTTTACTGTTAATTTTTATTGTTTATTTCACTTTATATATTCACTTTATATATTATCTACCTCACTTGCTTTGGCAATGTTAACACATGTTTCCCATGCCAATAAAGCCCTTGAATTGAATTGAATTGAGAGAGAGAGAGACCATATGACCTGACAGAGAGAGAGAGACCATATGAACTGACAGACAGAGACCATATGACCTGACAGAGAGAGAGAGAGACCATATGACCTGACAGAGAGAGACCATATGAACTGACAGAGAGAGAGACCATATGAACTGACAGAGAGAGAGAGACCATATGAACTGACAGAGAGAGAGACCATATGACCTGACAGAGAGAGAGACCATATGACCTGACAGAGAGAGAGAGACCATATGAACTGACAGAGAGAGAGAGACCATATGAACTGACAGAGAGAGAGAGACATATGACCTGACAGAGAGAGAGAGACCATATGACCTGACAGAGAAAGAGAGACCATATGACCTGACAGAGAGAGACCATACTAAACTGACAGAGAGAGAGAGACCATATGAACTGACAGAGAGAGAGAGACCATATGACCTGACAGAGAGAGACCATATGAACTGACAGAGAGAGAGAGACCATATGAACTGACAGAGAGAGAGAGACCATATGAACTGACAGAGAGAGAGAGACCATATGACCTGACAGAGAGAGAGAGACCATATGACCTGACAGAGAGAGACCATATGACCTGACAGAGAGAGAGACCATATGAACTGACAGAGAGAGAGACCATATGACCTGACAGAGAGAGACCATATGACCTGACAGAGAGAGAGACCATATGACCTGACAGAGAGAGAGAGACCATATGACCTGACAGAGAGAGAGAGACCATATGACCTGACAGAGAGAGAGAGAGAGACCATATGAACTGACAGAGAGAGACCATATGACCTGACAGAGAGAGAGAGACCATATGACCTGACAGAGAGAGACCATATGACCTGACAGAGAGAGAGAGACCATATGACCTGACAGAGAGAGAGAGACCATATGAACTGACAGAGAGAGACCATATGAACTGACAGAGAGAGACCATATGAACTGACAGAGAGAGACCATATGAACTGACAGAGAGAGACCATATGAACTGACAGAGAGAGACCATATGAACTGACAGAGAGAGACCATATGACCTGACAGAGAGAGAGAGACCATATGACCTGACAGAGAGAGAGAGACCATATGAACTGACAGAGAGAGAGAGACCATATGAACTGACAGAGAGAGACCATATGACCTGACAGAGAGAGAGAGACCATATTAGATCTGTCTCTCTCTCTCTCTCTCTGTCTCTCTCTGTCTCTCTCTCTCTCTCTCTCTCTCTCTCTCTCTCTCTCTCTCTCTCTCTCTGTCTCTCTCTGTCTCTCTCTCTGTCTCTCTCTCTCTCTCTCTCTCTCTCTCTCTCTCTCTCTCTGTCTCTCTCTGTCTCTCTCTCTCTCTCTCTGTCTCTCTTCTCTCTCTCCTCTCTCTCTCTCTGTCTCTCTCTCTCTCTCTCTGTCTCTCTCTGTCTCTATCTCTCTCTCTCTGTCTCTCTCTGTCTCTCTCTCTCTCTGTCTCTCTGCCAAAGCAAGTGAGGTAGACAACATACAAAGTAAATATATAAAGTGAAAAACAACAAAAATGAACAGTAAACATTACACATACAGAAGTTTCAAAACAGTAAAGACATTACAAATGTCATATTATATATATATATACAGTGTTCTAACAATGTACAAATGGTTAAAGGACACAAGATAAAATAAATAAGCATAAATATGTGTTTGTATTTACAATGGTGTTTGTTCTTCACTGGTTGCCCTTTTCTCGTGGCAACAGGTCACAAATCTTGCTGCTGTGATGGCACACCTGTGGAATTTCACCCAGTAGATATGGGAGTTTTTCAAAATTGGATTTGTTTTCAAATTCTTTGTGGATCTGTGTAATCTGAGGGAAATATGTCTCTCTAATATGGTCATACATTGGGCAGGAGGTTAGGAAGTGCAGCTCAGTTTCCACCTCATTTGTGGGCAGTGAGCACATAGCCTGTCTTCTCTTGAGAGCCATGTCTGCCTACGGCGGCCTTCTCAATAGCAAGGCTAGCTCACTGAGTCTGTACATAGTCAAGGCTTTCCTTATTTGGGTCAGTCACAGTGGTCAGGTATTCTGGCCGCTGTGTACTCTCTGTGTAGGGCCAAATAGCATTCTAGTTTGCTCTGTTTTTGTTAATTCTTTCCAATGTGTTAAGTAGTTATCTTTTTGTTTTCTCATGATTTGGTTGGGTCTAATTGTGCTGCTGTCCTGGGGCTCTGTAGTGTGTGTTTGTGTTTGTGAACAGAGCCCCAGGACCAGCTTGCTTAGGGGACTCTCTGTCTCTGTCTCTCTCTCTCTCTGTCTCTCTCTCTCTCTCTGTCTCTCTCTCTCTCTGTCTCTCTCTCTCTCTCTCTCTCTCTCTCTCTCCCTCTGTCTCTCCCTCTCTCTCTCTCTCTGTCTCTCTCCTCTCTCTCTCTCTCTCTCTATATATATATATATATATATATATATTCCCTTAATTTTGTTTTCTCTCAAGCACAAGCAGATGTCATAGTCATCCATCAACCTCATCCAGCGACACATGATAGACAGCAGACACAGTGGGACCCCCCCCCCCACACACACACACACACACACACTACAGTTATGAGTGGATGAGTCAGGCAGATGCCTCAGGAAGCTGATGCACCTTTGGAGCTCTGTGTTTATTTTATTTTTTTGAGCGACTATAGAGGCTGAGTCAAGAACCATAGCTCTTACTGACAGAGAGGTCTTTCCAGTTCTTTTTCACAGCTTGTCCCCGTGGCCCTGAGAGATGCCTCGGAGGCTTGGAGCACAGCAGAGCAGCTCTCACAGTTAGCTACACGAGAGGCTGGTTGTTATTGTCTGTCTCTGGTTATGCTGCTGGAGATACATGATACACGAGAGGCTGGTTGTTTACTGTCTTGTTCTGTTTCTGATACCTGTATTGTTCCCTTCACTCAGTTGACCTGCATCTTATGAGACATACAGATCAGGGAGCCAGACATACCTTAGCCAGGTGTGTGTGTGTGTGTTTGTGTGTGTGTATGTGCGTGTTTGTCCTTGTATCCCACACACCGATTTGGCAGCCCCGTCCTCTTAAAGCCTCCCTCTGTCTGTCCGGGCTTTCAGCAGGCCTAGTTCAGATTGACTGCAAATGCACACACACACACACACACACACACACACACACACACACACACACACACACACACACACACACACACACACACACACACCACAACACACACACACACACACACACACACACACACACACACACACACACACACACACACACACACACACACCACACACACCAACAGAGCTCACACACATGTAAGTGGTTATAGTTGGCCTGGGCCTGCTTTGAGTTAGTTTGAGAGCCGTACTCTGTTCCTGCTACTGCCACCCTCACAGTGGCTATATGCTGCTCTGTTCTGTTCTGCTCTGTTCTGTTCTGTTCTGTTCTGCTCTGTTATATTCTGTTCTGTTCTGCTCTGTTCTGTTCTACTCTGTTCTGCTCTGTTCTGTTCTGTTCTATTCTATTCTGTTCTGCTCTGTTATATTCTGTTCTGTTCTGCTCTGTTCTGTTCTGTTCTGCTCTGTTCTATTCTGTTCTGTTCTATTCTATTCTGTTCTGTTCTGTTATATTCTGTTATATTCTTTCTGTTCTGCTCTGTTCTGCTCTGTTCTGTTCTGTTCTGTTCTGTTATATTCTGTTCTGTTCTGCTCTGTTCTGTTCTGCACTGTTCTATTCTGTTCTGCTCTGTTCTGTTCTGTTCTGCTCTGTTCTATTCTGTTCTGTTCTGTTATATTCTGTTATTTTCTGTTCTGTTCTGTTATATTCTGTTCTGTTCTGTTCTATTCTGTTCTGTTCTGTTCTGTTCTGTTATATTCTATTCTGTTCTGTTCTGTTATATTCTGTTCTGCTCTGTTCTGTTCTATTCTGTTCTGTTCTGTTATATTCTGTTCTGTTCTGTTCTGTTATATTCTGTTCTGTTCTGTTATATTCTGTTCTGTTCTGTTATATTCTGTTCTGTTCTGTTCTGTTCTGTTATATTCTGTTCTGTTCTGTTCTGTTATATTCTATTCTGTTCTGTTCTGTTCTGTTCTATTCTGTTCTGTTCTGTTCTGTTCTGTTCTGTTATATTCTATTCTGTTCTGTTCTGTTATATTCTGTTCTGCCTCTGTTCTGTTCTATTCTGTTCTGTTCTGTTATATTCTATTCTGTTCTGTTCTGTTATATTCTGTTCTGCTCTGTTCTGTTCTATTCTGTTCTGTTCTGTTATATTCTGTTCTGCTCTGTTCTGTTCTATTCTGTTCTGTTCTGTTATATTCTGTTCTGTTCTGCTCTGTTCTGTTCTACTCTGTTCTGCTCTGTTCTGTTCTACTCTGCTCTGCTCTGTTCTGCTCTGTTCTGTTCTGTTTGGCTCTGCTCTGTTCTGCTCTGTTCTGTTCGGCTCTGCTCTGCTCTGTTCTGCTCTGTTCTGCTCTGCTCTATTCTGCTCTGCTCAATTCTGTTCTGCTCTGCTCAATTCTGTTCTGTTCTGCTATATTCTGCTCTGCTCAATTCTGTTCTGTTCTGTTCTGTTCTACTCAATCCTGTTTTGTTCTGCTCTATTCTGTTCTGTTCTGCTCTATTCTGTTCTGTTCTGCTATATTCTGCTCTGCTCAATTCTGTTCTGTTCTGCTCTGTTCTGCTCTGTTCTGTTCTACTCAATTTTGTTCTGTTCTGCTATATTCTGCTCTGCTCAATTCTGTTCTGCTCTGTTCTGTTCTGCTCTGTTCTGTTCTACTCAATTTTGTTCTGTTCTGCTATATTCTGCTCTGCTCAATTCCGTTCTGTTCTGCACTATTCTGTTCTGTTCTGCTCTGTTCTGTTCTGTTCTGCTCTGTTCTGCTCTGCTCTGTTCTGCTCTGTTCTGTTCTGCACTATTCTATTCTGTTCTGCTCTGCTCTGTTCTGTTCTGCTCTGTTCTGTTCTGTTCTGCACTATTCTGTTCTGTTCTGTTCTGCTCTGTTCTGTTCTGTTCTGTTCTGTTCTGCTCTACATAGCCTTCTATTGCCTGATTAGCCCCCATTATGACAAACAACAAACCATCGGAGCAGAGCTGAGAGGGGCATGCAGAGAAGGCAGAGACAGGAGGGGAAGGTCGGGAAGGAAAGGGAGAAGGGGGCGAGGGGAGGAGGGGAGGAGGTGAGGAGACAGGGAGGAGAGCAGGGGGTACGAGCTGAAGGAACAGGAGTAGGGGGGTGAGTTTGAAGGGGACCTCCGGGAGCCTCTAGATCACAGCCAGGCTAATGAGAACCTGTTTACAACACCAGAGGGGTCAGATACAACACCAGACGGGTCAGATCAAACACCAGAGGGGTCAGATACAAGAACAGAGGGGTCAGATAAAACACCAGAGGGGTCAGATACAAGCCCAGACGGGTCAGATACAAGACCAGAGGGGTCAGCTCCTCCCCTGACAGGTGCACCCAGGATGGGAGGCCCTGTTTGTGTGTGGGTTTGTCAGGAGTGTGTGTGTGTGTGTGTGTGTGTGTGTGTGTGTGTGTGTGTGTGTGTGTGTGTGTGTGTGTGTGTGTGTGTGTGTGTGGTGTGTGTGTGTGTGTGTGTGTGTGTGTGTGACTAGCTCTCACAGACTTGACATTTTTCTCAAATGTTGGGTTGGAATAGGGATACCGAGTGTTACCGTGTCTACTGCTTCAAACCTCACCAAGCCTCACTTTCTTCAACCCCAGATGTAATCATTCAATACCATGGCACAGTTCTCTATCTCTCTCTCCTTCCCTCTCTTCCTCTCCCGCTCTCTCTCTCCCCTCTCTCCTCCTCCCTCTCTCTCCCTCTCTCTCCTCTCTCTCCTCCTCTCCTCTCTCTCCCTCTCCCGCTCTCTCTCTCTCCCTCTCTCTCCCTTATCTCCTTCTCTCTCCCTCCCTCTCTCACTCTCTCTCCCTCCCTCCCTCCCTCTCTTTCTCTCTGCTCCCTGGCATTGTGTTTGTGCTTTTAAGACAAATAATTGCTATAAAAGCCAATCTGGAAAGAATATAAGCGCTGTTAGGTTTAAGATCTAAGGTCCCTACAGAATACCTAATTGGCTGGTGGGGGTTTAGTAAAAACTAACCCAGGAGGGAGGGAAACGATTTTATGATTGGCCCACCTATACGCATATACCCACCATTAATGATGTCCTGTCTGACTACTGGCTCCTCCCACTACGGTTACTGGCCCCTCCCACATAATTTGGAGTGTAAGCACGGTAGTAGTTGAACTTCCTGGTCAGCGGAAGAGGGTTGAGTGTGTGTGTATGTGTGTGTGTGAATGAGAGGACAGAAGTGTGTGTGTGTGTATGTGCGTGTGTGTCATACCTTATGAGACGACAGAAGTGTGTGTGTGTGTTGTGTATATGAGAGGACAGAAGTGTGTGTGGTGTGTGTATGAGAGGACAGAAGTGTGAGTGTGTGTGTGTGTGTGCGCGTGTGTGTGCGTGTGTATGAGAGGACAGAAGTGTGTGTGTGTGTGTGTGTGTGTATGAGAGGACAGAAGTGTGTGTATGTGTGTGTGTATGAGAGGACAGAAGTGTGTGTGTACGTGTGTGTGTGTGTGTGTGTGTATATGTGTGTGTGTATGAGGGGACAGAAGTGTGTGTATGTGTGTGTGTGTGTGTGTGTGTGTGTATATGTGTGTGTGTATGAGAGGACAGAAGTGTGTGTATGTGTGTGTGTGTATGAGAGGACAGAAGTGAGTGTGTATGTTGTGTGTGTGTGTGTGTGTGTGTGTGTATGAGGGGACAGAAGTGTGGTGTATGTGTGTGTGTGGTGTGTATGAGAGGACAGAAGTGAGTATGTGTGGGTCAGTAGATAGACCATGGTAATTACTGCAAATTGAATCATAGCGAGGAGCTTTTATTGGCTGGAGCGACAGCTACATAGCAACAACCGCTCCCCTTGTAGCTACTCCGGTGTGTGTGTCTACTCTGGTGTGTGTGTCTACACGGTGTGTGTGTCTACTCTGGTGTGTGTGCTACTCTGGTGTGTGTGTCTACACTGGTGTGTGTGTCTACTCTGGTGTGTGTGTCTACTCTGGTGTGTGTGTCTACTCTGGTGTTGTGTGTCTACACTGGTGTGTGTGTCTACTCTGGTGTGTGTGTCTACACTGGTGTGTGTGGTCTACTCTGGTGTGTGTGTCTACTCTGGTGTGTGTGTCTACTCTGGTGTGTGTGGTCTACACTGGTGTGTGTGTCTACACTGGTGTGTGTCTACTGGTGTGTGTGTCTCTCTGGTGTGTGTGTCTACTACTGGTGTGTGTTGTCTACTCTGGTGTGTGTGTCTACACTGGTGTGTGTGTCTACTCTGGTGTGTGTGTCTACACTGGTGTGTGTGTCTACTCTGGTGTGTGTGTCTACTCTGGTGTGTGTGTCTACTCTGGTGTGTGTGTCTACACTGGTGTGTGTGTCTACTCTGGTGTGTGTGTCTACACTGGTGTGTGTGTCTACTCTGGTGTGTGTGTCTACTCTGGTGTGTGTGTCTACACTGGTGTGTGTGTCTACTCTGGTGTGTGTGTCTACTCTGGTGTGTGTGTCTACTCTGGTGTGTGTGTCTACACTGGTGTGTGTGTCTACACTGGTGTGTGTGTCTACACTGGTGTGTGTGTCTACTCTGGTGTGTGTGTCTACTACTGGTGTGTGTGTCTACATCTGGTGTGTGTGTCTACTCTGGTGTGTGTGTCTACTCTGGTGTGTGTGGTCTACTCTGGTGTGTGTGTCTACTCTGGTGTGTGTGTCTACACTGGTGTGTGTGTCCTACTCTGGTTGTGTGTGTCCTACTCTGGTGTGTGTGTCTACTCTGGTGTGTGGTGTCTACTCGGTGTGTGTGTCTACTCTGGTTTGTGTGTCTACACTGGTGTGTGTGTCTACTCTGGTGTGTGTGTCTACTCTGGTGTGTGTGTCTACACTGGTGTGTGCGTCTACTCTGGTGTGGTGTGTCTACTCTGGTGTGTGTGTCTACACTGGTGTGTGTGTCTACTCTGGTGTGTGTGTCTACTCTGGTGTGTGTGTCTACACTGGTGTGTGTGTCTACTCTGGTGTGTGTGTCTACTCTGGTGTGTGTGTCTACACTGGTGTGTGTGTCTACTCTGGTTGTGTGTGTCTACACTGGTGTGTGTGTCTACTCTGGTGTGTGTGTCTACTCTGGTGTGTGTGTCTACTCTGGTGTGTGTGTCTACACTGGTGTGTGTGTCTACTCTGGTGTGTGTGTCTACACTGGTGTGTGTGTCTACTCTGGTGTGTGTGTCTACTCTGGTGTGTGTCTACCTGGTGTGTGTGTCTACTCTGGTGTGTGTGTCTACTCTGGTGTGTGTGTCCCTAACTGTGTGTGTGTCTACATCTGGTGTGTGTGTCTACTACTGGTGTGTGTGTCTATACTCTGGTGTGTGGTGTCTACTACTGGTGTGTGTGTCTACTCTGGTGTGTGTGTCTACTCTGGGTGTGTGTCTACTCTGGTGTGTGTGTCTACTCTGGTGTGTGTGTCTACTCTGGTGTGTGTGTTCTACTCTGGTGTGTGTGTCTACTCTGGTGTGTGTGTCTACATCTGGTGTGTGTGTCTACTCTGGTGTGTGTGTCTACTCTGGTGTGTGTGTCTACATCTGGTGTGTGTGTCTACTCTGGGTGTGTGTGTCTACTCTACTCTGGTGTGTGTGTCTACACTGGTGTGTGTGTCTACTCTGGTGTGTGTGTCTACTCTGGTGTGTGTGTCTACTCTGGTGTGTGTGTCTACTCTGGTGTGTGTGTCTACTCTGGTGTGTGTGTCTACTCTGGTGTGTGTGTCTACACTGGTGTGTGTGTCTAACTCTGGTGTGTGTGTCTACTCTGGTGTGTGTGTCTACACTGGTGTGTGTGTCTACTCGGTGTGTGTGTCTACTCTGGTGTGTGTGTCTACTCTGGTGTGTGTGTCTACACTGGTGTGTGTGTCTACTCTGGTGTGTGTGTCTACTCTGGTGTGTGTGTCTACACTGGTGTGTGTGTCTACTCTGGTGTGTGTGTCTACTCTGGTGTGTGTGTCTACTCTGGTGTGTGTGTCTACACTGGTGTGTGTGTCTACTCTGGTGTGTGTGTCTACTCTGGTGTGTGTGTCTACTCTGGTGTGTGTGTCTACTCTGGTGTGACTCCATGTGGCTCTACTTCATGGAGATGTGGGATTTCACAGCATCACACAGAGACAGCTGATTGGCAAGTCCTGATTGAATCATTTGCATATCCTTTATCTCTCTCCTCCTCCTCCCCCTCTCTCTCTCCTCCCCCTCTCTCTCTCCCCCCCCCCCCCTCTCTCCTCCTCCCCCTCTCCATGTTACCCTCACTTCTCATGCTTGTAAGGGAACATGATGAAATTAGTGTTTTTCAGTCATTAGGCATTAGCAGAGAGCCATCAGAGGAGAGCCATTAGCAGAGAGCCATCAGCAGAGAGCCATTAGCAGAGAGCCATCAGAAGAGAGCCATTAGCAGAGAGCATTAGCAGAGAGCCATTAGCAGAGAGCCATCAGAGGAGAGCCATTAGCAGAGAGCCATCGGCAAGAGAGCCATCAGCAGAGAGCCATCGGCAGAGAGCCATCACAGAGAGCCATCGGCAGAGAGCCATCGGCAGAGAGCCATCAGCAGAGAGCCATTAGCAGAGCCATTAGCAGAGAGCCATTAGCAGAGAGCCATCAGAAGAGAGCCATCAGCAGAAGAGCCATCAGAAGAGCGCCATCAGCAGAGGGCCATCAGCAGAGAGCCATCAGAAGAGAGACATTAGCAGAGAGACATTAAGCTGCCAGTCCATTAACTGCCACGCAGATCTAACAGCATATGGCATTCTCTCTGGAAGATGTGACAAGATTGCAAATTCGCACAGGGAGGGGGTCTGTGCGGGTTTGATTAGCTAGCCACACACTCACACACACACACACTCACACACACACACATACACACACACACACATTGCTGAGATGTTCATGACCTAGTATTGAAATATATGTAATTGCAGGACTAAGAGCGTGGTATGGCTTTATTCCATAGTGACCCCCCCCCGTGATGTTCAACTGCACAGTTCTATCAGGAAAAAGCTCTAAAACCACCATGGTCCCTAAAGACTCTCTACTTACACTCCCCTCCTCCTCATCTCTGGTTCCCTCTCTCCCTCTCTTCTCTCCGTCCAAGTTGTAAGCTGTCCAGCGCTCAGCTGCCAAACAGGTCTGTGAAGACCAGCCAAACTAAACACAGGTAGACAGCCTAGCGTACCGACACACGCAACACGCTCCACACAGACTCCAGTAACTGTGGCGACGTGTGCCCCTCTTGGCTCAGTGATTGGTTAGACAGAGCCCCGGGGAGGCAGGTCAGCGAGTTAATGAGAGGCTCATTTACTGAAATGGTCTGTTCTTCTCTCAATCAGTGCTGTGTGTGTGTGTGGAGCCATTTTAAACACCCTTTGTTTGATTACTAAACGTTAATCCTGGGCCGGGAACACGGCAGAGTCGGAGTAGGCCCCACATACTTCTGTCTCCCTGGAGGTAGACCCACATAACATGAAGAAGTTGATGCATATGCCTAGTGAGAACCACAAACTCTCTCTCTCTCTCTCTACTGCTTTCTCTCTCTATTTCTCCCTCTCTCTCTCTCTCTCTCTCTCTCTATTTCTCCCTCTCTCTCTCTCTCTCTCTCTCTCTCTCTCTCTCTCTCTCTCTCTCTCTCTCTCTCTCTCTCTTCTCTCTCTCTCTCTTCTCTCTCTCTGTCTCTCTGTCTCTCCTCTCTCCTCTCTCTTCTCTCCTCTCTCTCTCTCTCTCTCTATCTCTCTCTCTGTCTCTCTCTCTCTCTCTCTCTCTCTTCTCTCTCTCTCTCTCTCTTCTATTGCTATCTCTCTCTCTCTCTCTCTCTACTGCTATCTTTCTCTATTTCTCCCTCTCTCTCTCTCTATTTCTCCCTCTCTCTTTCTCTCTCTCTCTCTCTCTCTCTCTCTCTCTCTCTATTTCTCCCTCTCTCTCTCTCTCTCTGTCTCTCTCTCTCTCTCTCTCTCTCTCTCTCTCTCTCTCTCTCTCTCTCTCTCTCTCTCTATTTCTCCCTCTCTCTCTCTCTCTCTCTCTCTCTCCTCTCTCTCTCTCTCTCTCTCTCTCTCTCTCCCTCTCTCTCTCTCTCTTCTATTGCTATCTCTCTCTCTCTCTCTACTGCCATCTCTCTCTATTTCTCCCTCTCTCTCTCTCTCTCTCTCTCTATTGCTCTCTCTCTCTCTCTCTCTCTATTGCTATCTCTCTCTCTCTCTCAAATATTGCTGCTGTGATGGCACACTGTGGTATTTCACCCAATACATATGAGACTTTATCAACATGTTGTGGGTCACCCCTCACGGAAATACAGTTGAAGTCGGACGTTTACATGCACTTAGGTCGGTTAGGACATCTACTTTGTGTATGACATAAGTCATTTTTCCAACAATTGTTTACAGACAGATTATTTCACTTATAATTCACTGTATCACAATTCCAGTGGGTCAGAGGTTTACATACACTAAGTTGACTGTGCCTTTAAACCTTCCTTTGCCAAGATAACAGCTCTGAGTCTTCTCCTATAATGTGTAATGAGGTTGGAGAACACATGGCAAGGGGTCTGAGACCATTCCTCCATACAGAATCTCTCCAGATCCATCAGATTCCCAGGTCCACGCTTGTGGACTCTCCTCTTCAGCTCATCACACAGGTTTTCCATGGGGTTTAGGTCAGGGGACTGGGATGGCCAGGGCAAAACCTTGATTCTGTGGTCAGTGAACCATTTTCGTGTTGATTTTGAGGTGTGCTTTGGTTCATTGTCCTGCTGGAAGATCCAACCAAGGCCCAGTTTAAGCTTCCTAGCAGAGTCAGTCAGGTTTTGAGGTAATATCTGCTGGTACTTAATGGAGTCCATGATACCATGTGTCCTAGCCAGTTGTCCAGGGCCTTTGGAAGAAAAACAGCCCCACAACATCGAAGATCCACCACCATACTTCACAGTAGGGACGAGGTACTTTTCTATATTGGGTTCTATAAACCCTATATTGGTCTCATCTGACCATAGAACCTGGTCCCATTGAAACCCTATGTTGGTCTCATCTGACCATAGAACCTGGTCCCATTGAAACCCTATGTTGGTCTCATCTGACCATAGAACGTGGTCCCATTGAAACTCTATATTGGTCTCATCTGACCATAGAACCTGGTCCCATTGAAACCCAATGTTGGTCTCATCTGACCATAGAACCTGGTCCCATTGAAACTCTATATTGGTCTCATCTGACCATAGAACCTGGTCCCATTGAAACCCTATGTTGGTCTCATCTGACCATAGAACCTGGTCCCATTGAAACTCTATATTGGTCTCATCTGACCATAGAACCTGGTCCCATTGAAACCCTATGTTGGTCTCATCTGACCATAGAACCTGGTCCCATTGAAACCCTATGTTGGTCTCATCTGAACATAGAACCTGGTCCCATTGAAACCCTATGTTGGTCTCATCTGAACATAGAACCTGGTCCCATTGAAACCCTATGTTGGTCTCATCTGACCATAGAACCTGGTCCCATTGAAACCCTATGTTGGTCTCATCTGAACATAGAACCTGGTCCCATTGAAACCCTATGTTGGTCTCATCTGACCATAGAACCTGGTCCCATTGAAACCCTATGTTGGTCTCATCTGAACATAGAACCTGGTCCCATTGAAACCCTATGTTGGTCTCATCTGAACATAGAACCTGGTCCCATTGAAAGTTCCAGTAACGTTTGGCAAACTGTAGGCGCTTGAGTTTGTTGTTTGATGACAGCAAAGTGTCACGCCCTGACCTTAGAGATACTTATTTATTCTCTATGTTTGGTTAGGTCAGGGTGGGACTCGGGTGGGCAAATCTATGTTTTCTATTTCTTTGTTGTTTTGCCGAATGTGGTTCCCAATCAGAGGCAGCTGTCTATCGATGTCTCTGATTGGGGATCATATATATAAGTTGTGATTTTCCATTTGGGTTTTGTGGGGGTGTTATTTTCTGTTTAGTGTCTGTGCCTGACGGAACTGTTCGCTTTCGTTTTGGGGGATTTTTGTTTGAGTGTTTCTTGTAAATAAATATCATGAACACTTTCCACGGGGCGCTTTGGTCCACTCTTCCTTCCACCGACGACGATCGTTACACAAAGGCTTTTCTATGGCAACCCTTCCAAACAACTTGTTGTTACGTAGGTGGCGTTTGATTGTATTTTTTGGAGACTTTTTTTTACCCCAAAACCCAACTCACGTCTGCAATTCTCCAGCTGTGATCCTTGGAGATGTTTTGTCCACTCAAGCTATCCCCCTCACTGTGCTCGGGGTCAAAATAGGACACACGTCCTCTTCCAAGACGATTGTTAACATCTCCAGTTGTTTTAAACTTGTTAATTATTGCCCTGATCGTGGAAATGGGAATTTTCAACCGTTGAGATATTTTCTGATTTTTGCTCTCAACAACCTTTTGTCACACATCATTACTGTATACTGTATTTCCCATAGTGATGGATGACTATGGGAACTTGGCCTGTGTGTCACCTCATATTTATACCCCAGTGAAACAGGAAGTCATGGCTTACCACTTAAGTGTTCCTAATCTCTCAGGTGAACTTTAAACTGTAAAATATGAATGGGAATATTCTTCAGCTAGATTTTACTCATAAGAATGTCTAGGGGTGCCATTAATTGTGGCACACATGTTTCGGAGAAAAATATTTATTTAATTTATTTCCGTTTTATTTATTTTTTAATGATTTTACTTCAATTTAAGGTTTGATTTTTGTGAATATTTTGACTGAAATACCAAGCGGATAAACAGCGAAGACCTTTTTTTCACAGCCATTTTTCTCATATTTACCAAGGGTGCCAATATTAGTGGAAGGCACTGTAGGTTTCCACACTACATTCCTTCCATCTATAGCGTTATTCCTTTGGCTTTGATGCCTCATGATTGAGTATTGCTCTGTTTCAAGTAGGCACTCTGAGAGAGAGACTCTGGGTTGAGGTCAGTGATAAAGTAGTCTACAGTACTACTGCCAAGAGATGAGCTATAGGTGCACCTACCAGAGGAGTCATCTCAAAGCCCACTGTACCATTGACTATGTACTGTACACACCCAGCATGCGACAGAGCTGCAGGAGTTGTGACCTGTTTTTGTTGGTTATGTTGTTGTAGTTGTGCCTAGGGGGTCATATGGGGGAGGGAATGCTGTCACCCTCGCGGAGGCGTTTCTCTCTCTCTCTTCCTTTCTCAGCTCCCTCTTTCTTCCCTCTCCCTGTCTCTCTCTTGTCATATATCTTTAGTTCCCCCACACCAAAACACACACACACACACACACACACATTAGTATTATCCTGCCCCTAGGTAGCCCCGGGTTTGTTTGCATATAGTTCGTATTGCTCATAAATGCATATGTGTTTGTGTGAGGAGATCACACTAACCATTCTCTCACTCAGGTTATCATATGACATCTCTCACTCAGGTTATCATATGATATTCTCTCACTCAGGTTATCATATGATATTCTCTCACCCAGGTTATCATATGATATTCTCTCACCCAGGTTATCATATGATATTCTCTCACTCAGGTTATCATATGATATTCTCTTACTCAGGTTATCATATGATATTCTCTTACTCAGGTTATCATATGATATTCTCTCACTCAGGTTATCATATGATATTCTCTCACCCAGGTTATCATATGATATTCTCTCACCCAGGTTATCATATGATATTCTCTCACCCAGGTTATCATATGATATTCTCTCACCCAGGTTATCATATGATATTCTCTCACCCAGGTTATCATATGATATTCTCTCACTCAGGTTATCATATGATATTCTCTCACCCAGGTTATCATATGATATTCTCTCACCCAGGTTATCATATGACATTCTCTCACCCAGGTTATCATATGATATTCTCTCACCCAGGTTATCATATGATATTCTCTCACCCAGGTTATCATATGATATTCTCTCACCCAGGTTATCATATGATATTCTCTCACCCAGGTTATCATATGATATTCTCTCACCCAGGTTATCATATGATATTCTCTCACCCAGGTTATCATATGATATTCTCTCACTCAGGTTATCATATGATATTCTCTCACCCAGGTTATCATATGATATTCTCTCACCCAGGTTATCATATGATATTCTCTCCGTGGGAGCTCTGTGATGAAGTCGACTGTCCTGGGAGAATAGAATACAATATCTCTCTCACGTCATGTTGTTATGTTGGTGTACAGCAGGGTCGTGTGAAAAGGTCATTGAGATCCTAATTTTATATGCTGTCGTTCCAGACATGCCAAACGATAATGTATGTATGTTGATTATACCTATGTTGTTATGTAGGTGATTCAAAACTGTATTACAGTGTGAGTCAGTCATGCATTCCTTTCTACATTCTTCTCATGTTAGTCATTTAGCAGATACCACTTATTAAAATAGGAACCAACCACTTACAATCGCTCCCTTTTTCTCGCTCCCTTTTCCACCCCCCCCCCCCCCTCTCTCTTTCTCAGGTAAAGATGAGCCGTCCAGCTACATTTGCACCTCTTGTAAACAGACCTTCACCAGCGCCTGGTTCCTGCTCCAGCATGCCCAACACACCCACGGCATCCGCATCTATCTGGACACACACCCCTCCAACTACACCCTCACCCCTCGCATGGCCCTCCCCCCTCCCATGGGTGGGGGAGACTCCCTCCCTCGTTCTCCCTTACCAACCTTCCTGGGGGACACCTCTAACTCCTTCCACCTCCTCCGAATGGCGGCGCCACTACTCAGGGAGCACCACCCACACCATCCCCAACACCCTCACCACCCCCGTCCCCCTCCGGGCTATCTGGACACCCGGCTCCCTGCCACCCCACCCTTCGTCAGACCCCCGCCCCCCAGACACCTCCTGGAGCGCCTGGGTCCAGAGGAGATGGGGCCCCTGCTCTTCCAGCACCCAAGTGCCTTCGAGAGGGTGATGCGTCTGACCCCAATGGATCCTCCTTCCATGGACTTCTCCAGAAGGCTCAGAGAGCTGGCGGTTGGCAACAATACTAACAACGGAGGCCCTACACCTCCTCTCTCGCCCACCCGGGTGCCCCCCATGCACCGCCTGCTGAGTCCAACTCTCTTCCAGTCGGGCTCCAAGCCCCCACCGTTCCTCACCTACCCCCCACAGCCCCCCACGCCTCAGGGAAACGCCACCACTCCTCCCCAGGGCCAGAACCAGGCCCAGGTATGTGCAGTGTGTCCTGGGATATATGCTGATGTATGTATTGTAATGTCTTATATGTATTACAGAATTGCCTGTAATGTTGCCAAGACATTTCCCCTATGGGACAATTAAGAATTAATTTGTTCATATATTCATTCATTCATTCAGGTCCAGGCCCAAGCCAAGTCCAAGTCCTGTGAGTTTTGTGGAAAGTCCTTCAAGTTCCAGAGTAACCTGATAGTCCACAGACGGAGTCACACAGGAGAGAGGCCCTACAAGTGTCATCTGTGTGACCATGCCTGTTCTCAAGCCTCCAAGCTGAAGAGACACATGAAGACACACATACACAAGTCAGGCTCCATGGGGAGCTCCCCTGAACAGGAGAATAGAGGAGAGGTAGGAGAGGGGGAGGAGAAGAGCAGAGAGGGGGAGGGAAGAATGGGGATGGACAACGAGGAGGAGGAAGAGGATGAGGAAGAGGAAGAAGAGGAGGAAGAAATTGAGGATGAGGAGGAGATGAGGAACGGCCTAAGTAGGCCTGAGTCTAACCTGAGCATGGACTCAGAGTTCCACAAGAACAGGGAGAACGGGTCGAGGCCTTCCCCAGACGAGAAGCCTCATGGTGGGGATAGAGTGACGGAGAGCGGAGGGGTGGGTATCATGCACCCATACAACCACCTGGACAATCACCTGAGGCTGGCCCCTTCCAAGAAGACCATGAGTCTGGATAGGGAGAGGCAGCCTAATAGAGAGTCGAGAGAGGGGGGAGATATAGGGAGGGGGGAGATGGAGATGGAGCGGGACAGAGAGCGAGCGTTGGACAGGGCGATGGACAGAGAGAGAGAAAGTGGAAGAGAGGAAAGGCCCTTGATGAACGGAAGGATCAGTGGGTCTGAAGACTCTTTCTCTGGACTGTTCCACCGCCGGCCCACCCCCATCACCAGCCCCAACCCCTCCAACAAGAGAATCAAGGTAAGAACCCCCTTTTAGCTACTCCTTTAAGTGACTTTTATTATTTTTAAATAACTTGTGTTTTTATGTTTTCTTATGTTTGTCGTTTACACAACTGTTTCCAATACTTTTAGACTGCTGAAAGAAGTACATCATTTTTCTCTTATCTAGTTGTATTGTTTTACTGGGTTTAGATTTGTTAAATTCAGTGTAAATAAACTTTAATTTCGTTCTATTTGATGTGAAGGTGGAGAAGGAGTTGGAGCTCCCCGCGGCTCCGACCCTCATCTCCCCAGAGAACATGTACTCCCAGCTCCTGGCGGGTTACGCCGCTTCACGCCACTTCATCAGAGAACCTTTCCTCCACGGCTTCAGTGACGCCCACCAGTCCCCCTTCGCCACCTCCTCAGAGCACTCCTCCTCCGAGACGGGTTCCCTCCGCTTCTCCACCTCTCCTGGGGAATTCCTGGAGGGAGTGGGCGCATCGGGCCGCAGCGGCAGCTCCACCCCTCACCTCCTGCGGGGTCCTGGGCCAGGTCGACCCCCTAGTAAGGAGAGCAGACGGAGCGACACCTGCGAGTACTGTGGGAAGATATTCAAGAACTGCAGCAACCTGACGGTGCACCGACGCAGCCACACGGGAGAGAGGCCCTACAAGTGTGACCTGTGCAGCTACGCCTGCGCACAGAGCTCCAAGCTAACTCGCCACATGAAGACCCACGGGCAGTTTGGGAAGGAGGTGTACCGCTGTGACATCTGCCACATGCCCTTCAGCGTCTACAGCACCCTGGAGAAACACATGAAGAAGTGGCACGGGGAACACTTGATGGCCAGCGACGTCAAACTGGAGGAGGCTGAGAGAGGCTAGGTTACGCTAGGCTAAAGCTAAGGCTAGGCTAGGCTAACACCTCAGACTCATTCTGAATGAACACTTACAGGACTTCAACACGGGGCTTGGCTGGATAATCTTTCATCTTCTTGAATATTTTTGGGACAATTTAATGTATGTAATTCTGTTTTTGTTTGTTCTTTTTTGTCACAGAAACTGCCAACTGAGAAATATAACAAAGGGAAACATGGGATGTTTCTAGAAACCTATAGTTTCCTGCCAACTATTGATCTATCTGAGGATTTTATCATTTTCGGAATCCATTGAGCCTTTCTACTGTGCAATAATGTCTGTATTTATTGGAGTTTTGTAAAGATATTGGGCATGTGCAGGTACATCTTTGTGGGGTTTTATAGGGAATTAGGTAGCTAGCTAGTAAGTAAAAAAAAAATATGCTGAATTTTTTTTTCTCAGAAAAACACATAACTTGAAACAGGTCACATTTGATTATAAATAAAATTGTAATTTTGATTTGTTAATTAAAAACAATTCCTTTAAGGAAACTATAAGTAAATGAGTAAAGTTCTTAAATTATGATAGAAATGATTTATTTTTAATCTGCATTATTAATATCCTATTAGGTCAACATCTCTGACATCAAGCACTGAATGTCACTATGACAACACAATTTACATTTTAGAATTTCAAAAAACCCCAAATGTTGATGTTTTAAAAGTCTGAATAGATTACAGCCAATTTTACACAAACTATTCTTTTTTTAATATCAGCATGTGTTATTAGTATGATGCAATCCAGTCCCCACAGTCCCAATATTAGCCAGGGACATAAATAGCGGTTGCAGACATTGACATGAACTCCTTAGATGCAGGATTAAATCACCATGGGAATATTTAAGTTCAAACTTGCTGTAGTAAAAATGTGGAAAGGAGAAGAGTCCTATACAACGTTATGTGTGTGGATGTTTTGGGAAGAATACACCGTTGTATTTCATCAAACATTATGTAAATATTAGATTTTCTTTGATCCATCATTATTAAACAAAAACGAAATGTATACTAGACCCATATTTTACATTCGGAATGTCCACTCTAACTAAAACAATCAAAGATCTGTGGCTTGAGTTATTTAAGTTCTGAATAATATACATTGTTATTGCAACCATTCACTAGATAATTGCAATACAGGTCCTCTCAATAGTGCTTCCTTCCTATGGTCATACTGTTTACATTTGAACAGCATAGCAGCAATGTCCCTTACACCCTCTTGACACATGATAAAGCTTCATCAAAACCAATTTGTTAAGTTAAACTTTTAAACATTCTACATTGTACTGTACATTCCACTTCTAGAATCATTTCATTGTTCCTTCTGGGGAATTCTTGAACAGTAGTGTTCTCGTCGCCCAGGGTGAGTTCTGATCCCCTCAGGATTCAGCAAAACGGTCTCAGAATGGAATTCATATCAATGCCTGTGTTTCTCCACTGTGTGCTCTAAGCCTCAATCTGCCTGCCTGCTTTCACAGTTCACTAACTCAGCGTTCATGTATTAGTGGAGCAGCTTTGAAAAGGAAAAGGTGGGGGTTGTTCATTTTGCTTCACAAAGCGATATGGGGGTTTAACGCCCAATAACAGATTTGTGAAGACACTGTACGTGGCGTTCGTGACTTTTAGGGATTTACAATTTGTGATTTTCAGCTGCGTGGAATGAGGATGGCTCATCCTTGAATGAATCTAAAAAAGCCCTATTTGAGTTACATTGAGTTATGGTAATAATGTTCAGCACAGCTGTTAGACTGATGGCCACATGACCTTGAGATCTGATTGGATCATTCTTGAGGTAGAAAATGAAAAATTGAAATAGAGAAAATGGAGAGGGGGTAGAGGGAGAGAGGGAGAGAGGGGATAGAGGGAGAGAGGGAGAGAGGGAGAGAGGGAGAGAGGGGATAGAGGGAGAGAGGGAGAGAGGGAGAGAGGGGATAGAGGGAGAGAGGGAGAGAGGGGATAGAGGGAGAGAGGGAGAGAGGGAGAGAGGGAGAGAGGGGATAGAGGGAGAGAGGGAGAGAGGGAGAGAGACATAGAATGAAAGAGAGAGAGAGAGAGACCCAAGCAAGGATCAAAGTCATTCAAATGAAATTGAAAGCATATGAAAAGTGTGTTTTAACCCAAATGCATATCTACTGGTCAAATCTAATACCAAGGACATCAGAGAGAGAGAAAGAGGAGCAATATTAGGGAAGATTGAGGCCACATCTTCCCTTAATACAACCATCTTCAATAGAGATAATCACCTCACCTCAAAGATATCACTTCACACAGCCTGTTTTAAATGTGCTGTGTGTGTGTTTAGGCAATTGGACATGGGTGTGCACTCGAATGAAAATCTTCCTATTTATCATCATCTTGTTGACAGAAATCAGATTCTTACACAAAACACTTATCTCATAATGGTCCTCCATTTCAGATCAGCATGTGGAAATGGAATAGATTAGTTATCATAATGTATGCGACTGGCTGAAAAGGTGTAGATACCATAGAGACATGCGTTTGGGGAAGACACATGTTGATATTCAGTAAGAGTACATCTTTAGTGTATTCCAATAAAAAAATGTTTTTTTTTATCAATTCTCACTTCAGAACAAAGTTGATAATAACTACAATAACTGTTATTATTGCAATTGAGACAGCGGAGAGGAGAAACCTACAATTCCCACTTCTGAACAAGCTTCATATATTCCATCCAAAATATGGATGCTAGAGAGTTATTTTAATCGCATTGAGGAACCAGGAAGACAGACTCGCAAAACAGAACTAGTCATCTCATACAAGAACATTCAGTAGCAGAATAATGTTTACAGTGTTTGAAGTATGTTAATGATGAAATCCTCTGTGTTTTGAATGCCATAACTAGCATTGTATGGTAATGATGGTGGAGGGATTTTCATTAAGTAGATTTACATGAGTAGTTTACGTATCATTTCTTGCTCACTGTATGACGATACACAGTGTCTTTGTAATATTGATAAATGATGCTGTGTTTTTAAAAACAAATGGTTCCAACATTCTGTTAGCCTATTTTTCTTTTCCCAATCCAATTGTGATTTGATTTAAATGTTTAAAGTCATTTTTTGGGGGGTAAATCTATCCTAATATGGATTTTTTTAAAAACATTTAAATTAGAAATCATCCAGAATATCAGAGGAATTTTGGGATTGGGATTCTGCAATGGGTTATGGGAGAAATGTTTTTTTTTTTTTTATATAAAACAAAATAAAAAAAATCTGTTTTAGGAGGCGTTCATGGACAATATTGTTTTTTTTTCTTCTCATGGTTGGTTGACGTTCTTGTGATGGCACTTAAAATTTAAATTTTAACACATTTTCAACTTTCATGACTTTTTGCTCTTTGTACAAATATCTTTTTTTCCTTTTTTGAGGGATTGTTGTGAAAAATAAGTAGTTTCAAAGCAGCAGCAGTAACGTCGGCTGTCTTGAACATATATGTATTTTTGTAATGTGTTGAAAAGAAAGTCAACAAATCCAATAAATGTTGCAATTGCCTATCTGAAGTATTTTTTTAACATGACTGACACCATTACTGCTAACATCTGAAGTAGTTATTAACATTAATATCACTATTACTAATAACATTAGCATCTTTCACATTACCATTGTTGCATCTTTAGTCGTTTATTTTACAATTAACCACCAGTAGTTATGTTGAATGTCTCATGACTGGTGCTCTAAACTGTTGCCCTCAGCAGCCCCGTTTATACCTGGTGCCTACATGGGTTCTTTATCCTGATCTTGTCTATATTCCGATTGCGTCCACATTTCCAGAAATGCGTCTACACACATGGTATTAAAATATGTCTGTTATCCATCCACCCGTGTCTGCATTTTGACCAGATTTCCTGGTCCCTTCCTTTATGCAAATTATTTCACAGCTATTCGTTCAAAAATAATATTTATTTGTTTATTGTAACACGCACATTGATGTAATCAGTCAAAGGTGTCACCTGTCAATGATTTTTAAAGGGGCAGAATAATGATGGTTTAAATGGTGGTCTCTGTCCAGATCTGCCTAACCTTGTGAGATATCCAGACACAATGCGTGTCTGACTACCTCCGGAGGTGGACAGGATGATCACAATGAGTCTTCTAATCATCTACACCCGTCTAAATATGTGGTCGCAATCAGAATGTGGACAAGATCAGGACAAAGGACGCATGTTAGAACCAGGTATAAACAAGGCTAGTATGCAGGTATAACATCTGCCATCAATGTGACGCTATAAATCCCAATATACTGACATGATTATAATTCTTTATAGCACAGATAGCCACTGGTTAATACATGTGATTAACCCCATCTCTAGTGATGGTTGCTTGAAGCCTCAGTTTGATACTATAGAACAGAGAGCCACCATGTTAAGCAGACCAGACCCAGTTGCTAATGTATTGGTGCCTATGGGAGAGAGCCACCATGTTAAGCAGACCAGACCCAGCTGCTAATGTATTGGTGCCCATGGGAGAGAGCCACCATGTTAAGCAGACCGTACCTGATCATTTTTTTCAATGGTAAATGACCTGAGTGGGACATCTTCAGTTATCCACTATCTGTTACTAGAACACTTGAACCTACGTGACCCCTCGTGACCCCTCGTGACCCCTTTGGTCTTCATTTCCTTATTTCCTGAAAGGCCATGCAAGGTCTTATTAGCCAGACAGGTGGGGACTTTCACCAAAGACAACGATGGAGGTGGAGAGGAGGAGAGGATGAATACTTAAGTTACTACTCCACCTCACAATAACTGAGCCCTCAACATGAAGGGGGGGGGGGGGGGGGAGACTAATAAGGTGGCACCAGGAAATGCTTGGTAAACCAGAGGGGTGTGTTCAGGTGGGTGCAATGTTCTGAATATAACGGTGCAGATAAATAGTGTGATGTACGATTCTGAAGTCTACACGATGGGGGATTATGTGCTCATAATGGGGGGTGAATCCTAGTTCCCACCTTTTCCCCCAATTTTTTTCTCCTCTTAGTCATTTGACTGAGGTCAATAAGAGATGAATGATACGTTTCACTGGAAGTTAGGATTCACTCCAATAGCTACCAGTACATAATACTAATCTGCAGATGATCTTCAACCTGTGGAAGTGACATATATTGTGGAAGAAACATATATTGGCTTCAGAGATGAGTTTACTGGCTGGTTTAGCAGGTGGGGCTCTGCGGTGAGATCTATAATACAGCTATAGATGACACAATCTCTTCCATCTGTGTGGAAGTAGTTACAGCGTGATTTACATGTTGAAGACGTAGACGGTATTCACGGTAAACGCTGCTTATGTCGGCTCAATCGGAAATTACCTTTACATTTTCTATCACGGGGATCTGTAACGCTTCAGCAAAACAGATTGAATAAAGGGCTGCTTTAACCGAACCATGTGGTAAATATAGAGCCCAGAAAATACGAATTAAGATGTTGGACCATAAAAAGGCAGATTACAAAGAAAAGGCTGCGTGTAGAAGGAAGTCATTTGCTCATAAAATGCATAGATAACATCTCCGATATCTATAACACTTGAGAGATAGTCTTGTTCCTAGAAGTAAGTTGTGTTTTTTTCATGCACTTTTATGTAGCTCTCTCCGAAGATAAAGTAGAACGGATGAATTGATTTTTTTGTGGCCACAATAAATACTTTAGCTACAGTAGCTAACTATTTATGAGTAGCTGTAAAGTTTTGGTAAAAAAAAAAAATCTGTTGAAGTAAGTCTCGTATATGGGCTCAAAGAAAACATTTTCCAGCCTATTAGCAACTTGTCAAAGGAGTCTGGGTAACGTCTCCCGTCTTTAAACACAGCAACCATAAGTGACTACAATAATTTCTTTACTGTCAGTAGATATTCTACAGGTCGTACTACCTCGGTTCTATGAAAAACATATGATTATGACACATGCATCAACGTACGCACACCTATCATAAGCAAAAAGACAAGACATAAAAATATAAGATTATCACAAAATTGCACATTTCCACCCCGTTCCCAGGATGTGAACTAGTGTCAAAGCTCCAAGCAGGTCTTCCACCCACAGTCATCTCAACACATCACCAACAGCTCCTCCACCCACAGTCATCTCAACATAACACCAACAGCTTCTCCACCCACAGTCATCTCAACATAACACCAACAGCTCCTCCACCCACAGTCATCTCAACACATCACCAACAGTTCCTCCACCCACAGTCATCTCAACACAACACCAACAGCTCCTCCACCCACAGTCATCTCAACACAACACCAACAGCTCCTCCATCCACAGTCATCTCAACACATCACCAACAGCTCCTCCACCCACAGTCATCTCAACACAACACCAACAGCTCCTCCACCCACAGTCATCTCAACACAACACCAACAGCTCCTCCACCCACAGTCATCTCAACACAACAACAACAGCTCCTCCATCCACAGTCATCTCAACACATCCCCAACAGCTCCACCCACAGTCATCTCAACACATGGCTCCAAGCAGGTCTTCTACCCGCAGTCATCTGAGCACATCACCAACAGCTCCTCCATCCACAGTCATCTCAACACAACACCAACAGCTCCTCTACCCACAGTCATCTCAACACATCACCAACAGCTCCTCCACCCACAGTCATCTCAACACATCACCAACATCTCCTCCACCCACAGTCATCTCAACACATCACCAACAGCTCCTCCACCCACAGTCACCTCAACACATCACCAACAGCTCCTCCACCCACAGTCATCTCAACACATCACCAACATCTCCTCCACCCACAGTCATCTCAACACATGGCTCCAAGCAGGTCTTCTACCCACAGTCATCTGAGCACATCACCAACAGCTCCTCCACCCACAGTCATCTCAACACATCACCAACAGCTCCTCCACCCACAGTCATCTGAGCACATCACCAGCAGCTCCTCCACCCACAGTCATCTGAGCACATCACTCCAAGCAGGTCTTCCATCTGAGTCATCTCATCACATCACCAACAATCCCATTTGCCGTGAGATTAACTCACAATAAAAGAATGTGATGGCTTAAAGAAACAGTAGACGAGGCAGACTGCCCAGCCAGGCCCAGTGGAAGAGGCCTGATGGTAGGATGGGAAGGTGAATACTGTCTCTAGTCTATAATTAAATCAGCCTGCACTTGATGAAATCAGATCACACTGGCAGGCCACAGGCTTCACAGTTAGTTTGTTTTTACGACATAATTACAGTCCAAATCAAATGAGAAGATTGAATATTTCACAGCGGCGAGCCGATAGACGAGCATGTGTCCAATTTCAACAATGAACACTGACAAACCCGCCTGAGGGAGAAAGAGGGGGAGATATAGGGAGAGAGAGAGAGAGAGAGAGAGGGAGAGAGAGAGAGAGAGAAGGAGAAGGAGAGTATAGCGCCAGCCAGCCGCCCTACCGCAATCATTTACCTGCCTGTATTTAGGTACTCTGGGGAGGTCTGGCTGAATACACTGGCATTACACCAGAGAGGTGGGAGGGTGATGCAGGGAGAGCAAGAGAGAGAGAGAACGTTTGTGTGAGAGATAGAGTGTCGGGGAAAGAGAGAGAGGGAACGTTTGTGTGTGAGATAGAGTGGTGGGGAAAGAGAGAGAGAGAACGTTTGTGTGTGAGATAGAGTGGCAGGGAAAGAGAGAGAGGGAACGTTTGTGTGAGAGATAGAGTGTCGGGGAAAGAGAGAGAGGGAACGTTTGTGTGAGAGATAGAGTGTCGGGGAAAGAGAGAGAGGGAACGTTTGTGTGTGAGATAGAGTGGTGGGGAAAGAGAGAGAGAGAGAGAGGGAACGTTTGTGTGTGAGATAGAGTGGTGGGGAAAGAGAGAGAGAGAACGTTTGTGTGTGAGAGAGTGGTGGGGAAAGAGAGAGAGGGAACGTTTGTGTGTGAGATAGAGTGGTGGGGAAAGAGAGAGAGAGAACGTTTGTGTGTGAGAGAGTGGTGGGGAAAGAGAGAGAGGGAACGTTTGTGTGTGAGATAGAGTGTCGGGGAAAGAGAGAGAGGGAACGTTTGTGTGTGAGATAGAGTGTCGGGGAAAGAGAGAGAGGGAACGTTTGTGTGTGAGATAGAGTGTCGGGGAAAGAGAGAGAGGGAGAGAGAAAGGTAGTCTGTGAGAGAGTGAGAGAGATAAAATGAGGGGAGAGCGAGAAAAAGAGAGCGAGAAGAGACACAGAAGAGAAACAGACAGAGAGAGAAAAGAGAGAGAGAGATTGAATTGAGAGAGAGACTGGGAGAAAGAGTCAAAGAAAGAAAAGAGAAGGTAAGAAATAGAGAGACTAAATATGGAGACAAAGTGTATGGTTTTTATCAGGAAGATGAAAAACTCTTCGCTTGACTGTTCCTCTACAGAGAGGTGTCAGAGATAACAGTTATCACACAGATAAAACACAGGACCAGCGTGATAAAGACACAAATCCCTATTGTCCCTATTGAACTGGAGTTGATCCTCTCTTCACGCGGTGAGGTTAATACGTGTTGTATCACACTTCCGTACACAACGTCTCAATGGGGAATGATATGCTCGTATGATATGGGGGCGTGCAGACTAAAGTAAACTGGGACATGTTGAACAATGGCCTCCGGTTGTCCATTATTATGAATGGGATTGTACGAACCATGGGCAGTAGCCAATTCATAGGAAGCATAGTTTATCATTTCTGTTTGAAAAAATGTACTTTTTATACCAGGCGACATGTTTCTCCGGTGAATGAAACAGAAACAACCTCCCACTGAGTTGGTTTGCTAATTTTGTTTCCTTTCTGAAGAAGTAAGCATACATTTCCTGTACAGAGTCTTTGTTCCTCTCCAGGTCAAAACTTCCTTCGGGGATAGAATCCTCTGATTCTAGAAAACCACAGTTGTTGAGTGGCAGCTGATACAACCACACCGCTCAGCATCTCCTGACCACTCGTTCTAAACAGCTCTCTCTGTTTCTTTCCTTCTTTTTCTAGGTCCTTGTCTCTCTCTCTCTCTGTCCATACCATCTCTCTTTTCATCCCTCCCTTACTCACTACCCTCCCAACTCTCTGCCCCCTCTCTGTCTCTCCCTGTCTCTCCCTCCTCCTCTTCCCTCCTTCCATCCATCTCTCCCTCTATCTGGTTCTCAGGGGCTGCCCAGCTGGGGTGGATTTTCTCTGGTTGCAGTCTCTACCGCAACCTAGCGAAGCCTACCCTGCCTGTTGGGCCACCGGTCAGAGTCAGGGCCTGTAGATTAGTAACTAGATATAGACAGCAGGATCCCTGGGGGCCCGGTTAGCCTTTGATCCAGAGGAAACCGGGTTCTATGTGCGGCTCTGTGTGGTCGAGGCCTTGGACCACAACCCTGCTGCCACCCTGTTCAAAAGAGGACGTGGTTTTACTGAGGACCGTGATTTCAGAGCTCCCTGTGATTCTCCCTGTGACCAGTCCTTTTGGTTAAGGGAGAATGGACCTCCTTACCGCTGTCACTGTCTCTCACTATTTTTCCCATGGCATACAAAGACATGCGATGGAAAAAGACATGGCCTTACATTACGATGGCTTAAAAGTGATGTGTAATGGCATGTCATATGGTGAACTATGACATTGGCTGGTCGCTGGTGGTAGCCAGGTAGCCAGGACACTGTGGTGGCCGGTAGTGCTCAGTGGGGAACATCAAATCAAACTGTACGTGTCACATGCTTCATAATCAACAAGTGTAGAATAACAGTGAAATGCTTCATAATCAACAGATGTAGAATAACAGTGAAATGCTTCATAATCAACAGGTGTAGACTAACAGTGAAATGCTTCATAATCAACAGGTGTAGACTAACAGTGAAATGCTTCATAATCAACAGGTGTAGACTAACAGTGAAATGCTTCATAATCAACAGGTGTAGAATAACAGTGAAATGCTTCATAATCAAATCAAATCAAATCGAATTTTATTTGTCACATACACATGGTTAGCATATGTTAATGCGAGTGTAGCGAAATGCTTGTGCTTCTAGTTCCGACAATGCAGTAATAACGAACAAGTAATCTAACTGACAATTCCAAAAAACTACTGTCTTATACACAGTGTAAGGGCATAAAGAATATGTACATAAGGATATATGAATGAGTGATGGTACAGAGGAGCATAGGCAAGATACAGTAGATGGTATCGAGTGCAGTATATACATATGAGATGAGTATGTAAACAAAGTGGCATAGTTAAAGTGGCTAGTGATACATGTATTACATAAGGATGCAGTCGATGATATAGAGTACAGTATCTACGTATGCATATGAGATGAATAATGTAGGGTAAGTAACATTATATAAGGTAGCATTGTTTAAAGTGGCTAGTGATATATTTACATCATTTCCCATCAATTCCCATTATTAAAGTGGCTGGAGTAGAGTCAGTGTCGTTGACAGTGTGTTGGCAGTAGCCACTCAATGTTAGTGGTGGCTGTTTAACAGTCTGATGGCCTTGAGATAGAAGCTGTTTTTCAGTCTCTCGGTCCCAGCTTTGATGCACCTGTACTGACCTCGCCTTCTGGATGACAGCGGGGTGAACAGGCAGTGGCTCGGGTGGTTGATGTCCTTGATGATCTTTATGGCCTTCCTGTAGCATCGGGTGGTGTAGGTGTCCTGGAGGGCAGGTAGTTTGCCCCCGGTGATGCGTTGTGCAGACCTCACTACCCTCTGGAGAGCCTTACGGTTGAGGGCGGTGCAGTTGCCATACCAGGCGGTGATACAGCCCGCCAGGATGCTCTCGATTGTGCATCTGTAGAAGTTTGTGAGTGCTTTTGGTGACAAGCCGAATTTCTTCAGCCTCCTGAGGTTGAAGAGGCACTGCTGCGCCTTCCTCACGATGCTGTCTGTGTGAGTGGACCAATTCAGTTTGTCTGTGATGTGTATGCCGAGGAACTTAAAACTTGCTACCCTCTCCACTACTGTTCCATCGATGTGGATGGGGGGGTGTTCCCTCTGCTGTTTCCTGAAGTCCACAATCATCTCCTTAGTTTTGTTGACGTTGAGTGTGAGGTTATTTTCCTGACACCACACTCCAAGGGCCCTCACCTCCTCCCTGTAGGCCGTCTCGTCGTTGTTGGTAATCAAGCCTACCACTGTTGTGTCGTCCGCAAACTTGATGATTGAGTTGGAGGCGTGCGTGGCCACGCAGTCGTGGGTGAACAGGGAGTACAGGAGAGGGCTCAGAACGCACCCTTGTGGGGCCCCAGTGTTGAGGATCAGCGGGGAGGAGATGTTGTTGCCTACCCTCACCACCTGGGGGCGGCCCGTCAGGAAGTCCAGTACCCAGTTGCACAGGGCGGGGTCGAGACCCAGGGTCTCGAGCTTGATGACGAGCTTGGAGGGTACTATGGTGTTGAATGCCGAGCTGTAGTCGATGAACAGCATTCTCACATAGGTATTCCTCTTGTCCAGATGGGTTAGGGCAGTGTGCAGTGTGGTTGAGATTGCATCGTCTGTGGACCTATTTGGGCGGTAAGCAAATTGGAGTGGGTCTAGGGTGTCAGGTAGGGTGGAGGTGATATGGTCCTTGACTAGTCTCTCAAAGCACTTCATGATGACGGATGTGAGTGCTACGGGGCGGTAGTCGTTTAGCTCAGTTACCTTAGCTTTCTTGGGAACAGGAACAATGGTGGCCCTCTTGAAGCATGTGGGAACAGCAGACTGGTATAGGGATTGATTGAATATGTCCGTAAACACACCGGCCAGCTGGTCTGCGCATGCTCTGAGGGCGCGGCTGGGGATGCCGTCTGGGCCTGCAGCCTTGCGAGGGTTAACACGTTTAAATGTCTTACTCACTTCGGCTGCAGTGAAGGAGAGACCGCATGTTTTCGTTGCAGGCCGTGTCAGTGGCACTGTATTGTCCTCAAAGCGGGCAAAAAAGTTATTTAGTCTGCCTGGGAGCAAGACATCCTGGTCCGTGACTGGGCTGGGTTTCTTCCTGTAGTCCGTGATTGACTGTAGACCCTGCCACATGCCTCTTGTGTCTGAGCCGTTGAATTGAGATTCTACTTTGTCTCTGTACTGGCGCTTAGCTTGTTTGATGGCCTTGCGGAGGGAATAGCTGCACTGTTTGTATTCAGTCATGTTACCAGACACCTTGCCCTGATTAAAAGCAGTGGTTCGCGCCTTCAGTTTCACACGAATGCTGCCATCAATCCACGGTTTCTGGTTAGGGAATGTTTTAATCGTTGCTATGGGAACGACATCTTCAACGCACGTTCTAATGAACTCGCACACCGAATCAGCGTATTCGTCAATGTTGTTGTCTGACGCAATACGAAACATCTCCCAGTCCACGTGATGGAAGCAGTCTTGGAGTGTGGAGTCAGCTTGGTCAGACCAGCGTTGGACAGACCTCAGCGTGGGAGCTTCTTGTTTTAGTTTCTGTCTGTAGGCAGGGATCAACAAAATGGAGTCGTGGTCAGCTTTACCGAAAGGGGGGCGGGGCAGGGCCTTATATGCATCGCGGAAGTTAGAGTAACAATGATCCAGGGTCTTTCCACCCCTGGTTGCGCAATCGATATGCTGATATAATTTAGGGAGTCTTGTTTTCAGATTAGCCTTGTTAAAATCCCCAGCTACAATGAATGCAGCCTCCGGATAAATCGTTTCCAGTTTGCAGAGAGTTAAATAAAGTTCGTTCAGAGCCATCGATGTGTCTGCTTGGGGGGGGATATATACGGCTGTGATTATAATCAAAGAGAATACTCTTGGTAGATAATGCAGTCTACATTTGATTATGAGGAATTCTAAATCAGGTGAACAGAAGGATTTGAGTTCCTGTATGTTTCTTTCATCACACCATGTCATGTTAGTCATAAGGCATACGCCCCCGCCCCTCTTCTTACCAGAGAGATGTTTGTTTCTGTCGGCGCGATGCGTGGAGAAACCCGCTGGCTGCACCGCTTCGGATAGAGTCTCTCCAGTTAGCCATGTTTCCGTGAAGCAGAGAACGTTACAGTCTCTGATGTCCCTCTGGAATGCTACCCTTGCTCGGATTTCATCAACCTTGTTGTCAAGAGACTGGACATTGGCAAGAAGAATGCTAGGGAGTGGTGCACGGTGTGCCCGTCTCCGGAGTCTGACCAGAAGACCGCCTCGTTTCCCTCAACAGGTGTAGACTAACAGTGAAATGCTTTATAATCAACAGGTGTAGAATAACAGTGAAATGCTTCATAATCAACAGGTGTAGACTAACAGTGAAATGCTTCATAATCAACAGGTGTAGAATAACAGTGAAATGCTTCATAATCAACAGGTGTAGACTAACAGTGAAATGCTTCATAATCAACAGGTGTAGAATAACAGTGAAATGCTTCATAATCAACAGGTGTAGAATAACAGTGAAATGCTTCTTAAATACACAATGAGTAATGAAAACTTGTCTATATACAATAAATACACAATGAGTAATGATAACTTGTCTATATACAATAAATACACAATGAGTAATGATAACTTGGCTATATACACGGGGTACCAGTACTGAGTCCATGTGCAGGGGAACGAGGTGATTGAGGTAGATATGTACATATAGGTAGGGATAAAGTTACTAGGCAACAGGCTAGAAAATAAACAGTAACTGTAGGGACAGATGCTGGAAGATGAGAAGCAAGTAGAGGAAGTGAGCATTTAATAAATAACCGACATGAAACAAACAAGGACAGCGTCTGGACAGGGCAAACATAATGACAATAATGATGACACAGGGATCAAACTGAGGAACAGACAGATAAATAGGAGGCAATCAATAAAGTGATGGAGCCCAGGTGAGTCCAATGAAGCCCTGATGCGCGTAACGGTTGTGACAGGTGTGCGTAATGATGGGCAGCCTGGCGCCCTCAAGCGCCAGACAGGAGCGGGAGCGGTTGTGACAAGTCATAGCCTTGTATGTGATGAGTCAAAAGAGTGCGTGTGTAATGGATGTGAAACGGCTAGCTTAGTTAGCGGTGCGCGCTAAATAGCGTTTCAATCGGTGACGTCACTTGCTCTGAGACCTTGAAGTAGTGGTTCCCCTTGCTGTGCAAGGGCCGTGGCTTTTGTGGAGCGATGGGTAACGATGCTTCGTGGGTGACTGTTGTTGATGTGTGCAGAGGGTCCCTGGTTCGCGCCCGGGTATGGGCGAGGGGACGGTCTAAAGTTATACTGTTACACGTGCAAAAAGGGTCAATGCAGATAGAACCGGGTAACTATTGGTTAACTATTTAACTAACAATTTAGCAGTCTTATGGCTTGGGGGTAGAAGCAGTTCAGGGTCCTGTTGGTTCCAGACTAGGTGCATCGGTACCGCTTGTCATGTGGTAGCAGAGAGAACAGTCTATGACTTGGGTAGCTGGAGGCTCTGACTATTTTTTGGCCCTTCCTCTGACACAACCTGGTATAGATGTCCTGGATGGCAAGGAGCTCGGCCTCAGTGATGTTCTGGGCTGTACGCACCACCCTCTGAACACTGGGGCCCATGCCAAACCTTTTCAGCCTCCTGAGGGAGAAGAGGCATAGTAGTGCTCTCTTTAAGACTGTGTTGGTGTGTGTGGGCCATGATAATTCCTTAGTGATGTGGACACAGAGGAACTTGAAGCTCTCAACCTGCTCCACTACAGCCCTATTGATGTGGTTGGTCGGCCCTCAGTTTCCTGTAGTCCACAATCAGCTCCTTTATCTTGTTGACGTTGAAGGAGATATTGTTGACCTTCTCCCTGTAGGCCGTCTCATCGTCGTCGGTGATCAGGCCTACCGCCGTCGTGTCGTCTGCAAACTTAATGATGGTGTTGGGAGTCGTGTGTGGCCACCAGAGCATGTGAGCAGAGTTGAGCAGTTGGAAATCCCGCTCACCCCTCACAGCTCACCGCTCTTGAGCTCCATGTCCTCCACTAAATACCGCTCTGTTCATTAAATTCACATTTTAACCTATAACAATCTATTTCTGTGACTACTTGGACCTACCAAATCCATATGGATTTGAAAGAAAAGTATTTGAATGAACATGAAAGATAACTGTAAGAAGCGAACATCATTTCAAATAGGCTACATGACGTATTAAACAGCACAAAAATACTCTAAATAGGTCAGGAGCCAGACATGGAGCCTAAGAAGGAACAGAAATGAATTATTTAGGCTATATTATTTCAATTATTTTAAGGTTAAAGCCTACAAAAAAAACAATGAGAAGCATTTTGAAGTGTGACACAATAGGATGGTAAGGACATAAAGCCCTCAGCATTTAAACAACATTTCGTTGTATTGAATCATTATAGTCTATAAATTGTGCATATAAGACTGTGACATACTTAGAATTAAACGCAAATTAAATTAAAATTGACTTATTAGTGCCTTTGAATTCATTTTTAGAAAGACGAGATTGGCCAGTCTGGAGCTTCAGGCTCATCCGATGGTGCCTGGAGAGCAGGCCAGCAGCAGAAATGCTAAACACACATTTGGCCTCTCGTGCCAGGCTGGGCAGAGATGCTAAACACCCTTTTGGCCACTGTTGCCAGCAGTAGAGATGCTAAACACCCTTTTTGCCACTGTTGCCAGCAGTAGAGATGTTAAACACCCTTATGGCCTATTGTATAGATAATAGGCGGCAGGTAGCCTAGTGGTTAGAGCGTTGGACTAATAACGGAAAGGTTGCAAGATCAAATCCTTGAGCTGACAAGTAAGAAATCTGGCATTCTGCCCCTGAACAAGGCAGTTAACACACTATTCCAAGGCCACAGACTATTCCAAGGCCAAAATAAGAATGTGTTCTTAACTGAGTTGCCTAGTTAAATAAAGATAAAATGAAAATGTATGAAAGGTTTAGGAGATCAGATTTTTTGTTTATAAATACTTTGCTACAATGACACACTAAGTTATCTACCCACCTCATTCCTTTCTTTTAGCATGTGCAAGTAGTAAGTACACCAGCATGCTTTTGGGATATGTGTCTTTTCAGATTGCACAATGATTCTTTAGTTGTGGACACTACATCACTGCACTCCCTCTCTTGCTCTTGGTCCTCATCTTTGTAAGTCACCTTGATTTTGCACCTGTGTGTTTGATCAGTTTCTTTATGAGCATATTTTGCAAACAACATTGACAGTAGCTTAAGTAAGGGGCTGTAGCAGCACATACGTAGACTACAAATGCATTCTGGGCGGGACATGCAATGAACTCGTGAAGTGAGCGCTACTGGAGTGAAATTGGAGCGGGCGAGAAGGCCAGACGTTCCATCCTATGGGAATCTCGCTCCATACTCCAGTCAAATTGGGCACGCTCTGGAAAGCCGTGGGTCAACTGTCATGGGTGAACAGGGAGTACAGGAGGGACTAAGCACACACCCCTGAGGGGCCCCCGTGCTGAAGGTCAGCTGATGTGTTGTTCCCTATCCTCACCACGTGGGGACGACCCGTCTGGAAGTCTGGCCCGTCTGGAAGTCAAGTCCTGCTTGAAATATGTAAGTAGTACAGACTGGAATAGGTTGAAAATGCCAGTGAAGACACTTGCCAGCTGGTCAGAGCGTGCTTTGAGTACGCATCCTGGTTATCTGTCTGGCCCTGCGACCTTGTGAATGTTAATGTTTAAAGGTCTTACTCACATCGGCTACGGAGAGCGTGATCACAAAGTAGTCTGGAACATCTGGTGCTCTCATGCATGGTTCAGTGTTGCTAGCCTCAAAGAAAGCATAGAAGGTATTTATCTCACCTGATAGGCTTGCGTCCCTGGACAGCTCACAGCTGGGTTTCCCTACGTAATCTGTGATAGTTTGCGAGCTCTGCCACATCCGACGAGCGTCAGAGCCGGTATAGTAGGATTCGATCTTGGTCCTGTATTGACGCTTTCACTGCATGATGGTTCATCGGAGAGCGTAGCAGAATTTCATATAAGTGTCCGAATTAGTGTCCTGCTCCTTGAAAGCGACAGCTCTAGCATTTAGATCAGTGCAGATGTTGCCTGTAATCAATGGCTCCTGGTTGGTATATGTACGTACGGTCACTGTGGGGGGGACGTCGTCGAATCACTTATTAATGAAGCAGGTGACTGATATGGTAAACTCCTCAATGGCATCAGAAGAATCTCAGAACATATTCCAGTGTGTGCTAGCAAAACAATCCTGTAGCCTAGCATGCGCTTCATCGGACCACTTAGTTATTGCGCGTGCCACTGGTACTCTCCAGCAATTGCACATTCGCCAATAGAATGGATGATAGAGGCGATTTATTCACCCCCCGGCATAGTCTCGTCAGGTATCCCGCAAGCCGGTCTCTACAGCACCCTCTCTTCCTTCTTCTAGTGTTGGGCCTGGTCTGGGACAATCAATATATCTTTCGCCTCCGACTCATTGAAGTAGAAATCATCATCCAAATCACGGTTAGTGATTGCAGTTCTGATGTCCCGAAGGCCTTTACGGTCAGGAAACAAATGGCGGAAAGACAAAAAAGAAGAAGAAAAACACACAAAATAGCACAATTGGTCAGGAGCATGTAAAACGGTTGCAAATCCCTCCAGTGCTAATCCCTCCAGTGCTAATCCCTCCAGTGCTAATCCCTCCAGTGCTAATCCCTCCAGCGCTAATCCCTCCAGTGCTAATCCCTCCAGCGCTAATCCCTCCAGTGCTAATCCCTCCAGCGCTAATCCCTCCAGCGCTAATCCCTCCAGCGCTAATCCCTCCAGTGCTAATCCCTCCAGCGCAATTCCCTCCAGCGCTAATCCCTCCAGCGCTATACCCTCCAGTGCTAATCCCTCCAGCGCTATACCCTCCAGCACTAATCCCTCCAGTGCCAATCCCTCCAGTGCCAATCCCTCCAGTGCTAATCCCTCCAGCGCTAATCCCTCCAGTGCTAATCCCTCCAGCGTTAAACCCTCCAGCACTAATCCCTCCAGCGCTATACGGTGCTAATCCCTCCAGCGCTATACCCTCCGGTGCTAAACCCTCCAGCGCTATACCCTCCAGCACTAATCCTTCCAGCGCTATACCCTCCAGCACAAATCCCTCCAGCGCTATACCCTCCAGCACTAATCCCTCCAGCACTAAGCCCTCCAGCGTTAAACCCCCCAGCACTAATCCCTCCAGCGCTATACCCTCCGGTGCTATACCCTCCGATGCTAATCCCTCCAGCACTAATCCCTCCAGTGCTATTCCCCCAGTGCTATGCCCTCCGGTGCTCATCCCTCCAGCACTAAACCCTCCGGTGCTCAGCCCTCCAGCACTAAACTCTCCAGCGCTATTCCCTCCTGCACTAACTAATCCCGCCAGCGCTATATCCCCTCCTGCACTAATCCCGCCAGCGCTAATCCCTCCAGTGCCATTCCGTGCAGCTTGTGAATATTACAGTGTGACAGCCTTGAAAACTGCAGGGTTAAATCAATGCTGTGATAGAAAACTATAGGAATTATAGGATAGGATGTACTTTATGTTAGACATCAGTCCTCTGCTCTACTGTCCTGAAGCTAAAAACATGCAGTGACAGACAACATGGCAGACAGATGTCTGTCGTCAGTGTCAGTGGAGAATCTAGAAACGCCCTTCCACCCAACAGAAAGACTGGTGAATTGGCAAATGTACAGCATTAGTTTTACAGAGTATTGGTCATTTGCAGTGTACCTTAAAGCAACAACAATCTTTCTGGAGGAAAAGGAATCTTGGAAAAGGATTCAGTTGAAATTGGCCAACTCCCTCCCGACTTTTCATTCTTTCACCCCCCCCTCTCCCTTCCCCTCTCTCTCCCTCCCCCTCTCTCTCTTCCCCTCTCTCTCCCTCCCCCTCTCTCTCCCTCCCCCCTCTCTCTCTTCCCCTCTCTCTCTCTCCCTCCCCCTCTCTCTCCCTCCCCCTCTCCCTCCTTCTTCCTCTCCCTCCTCTCTCTCCCTCCCCCTCTCTCTCTCTCTCTCTCTCTCCCTCCACCCCTCTCTCTCCCTCCCCCTCTCCCTCCCCCTCTCTCTCCCTCCCCCTCTCCCTCCTCTCTCTCCCTCCCTCCCCGTCTCTCTCCCTTCCCCTCTCTCTCCCTCCCCCCTCTCCCCCCTCTCCCTCCCTTCCCCTCTCTCTCTCTTCCCCTCTCTCTCCCTCCCCCTCTCCCCCCTCTCCCTCTCTCTCCCTCTCCCCCCTCTCCCTCCCCCCCTCTCTCCCTTCCCCTCTCCCCCCTCCCCCTCTCCCCCCTCTCCCTCTCCCTCCACCCCTCTCTCTCCCTCCCCCTCTCCCTCCCCCTCTCTCTCCCTCCCCCTCTCCCTCCTCTCTCTCCCTCCCTCCCCGTCTCTCTCCCTTCCCCTCTCTCTCCCTCCCCCTCTCCCCCCTCTCCCTCCCTTCCCCTCTCTCTCTCTTCCCCTCTCTCTCCCTCCCCCTCTCCCCCCTCTCCCTCTCTCTCCCTCTCCCCCCTCTCCCTCCCCCTCTCTCTCCCTTCCCCTCTCCCCCCTCCCCCTCTCCCCCCTCTCCCTCTCCCTCCTCCTCTCCCTCCCCCTCTCGCTCTCCCTCCCTTCTTCTCTGTCATGGTATCTGTTCCCCTGGGGGCCCATGCGAAGACAGGCTTGACTATTGGCCTGATATCAAGACTCGCCTGGCGGGGTTCCACATCAACGTGCCACAACTAATTTATGAAGCTGGAAAGTAGAAAGTAGATAGATACTTACTGTGCTATAATGTAATAATGTAATTCTGTGGCTGTGAGAAGACTTGGAGTTACGGGGGATGAATCAGACTATAGTTGCCAGTTTTTCCTGTGGATCATCTTTGGTGTTTTATCACACACCTTTTTTTTGGTTGAAAAAAACGTTAAAGAGAGTGTAAGACAAGGAGATGGACAATCCCAGAAATATATCATTACGAACAGCAAACATGTCTTCAAAATAAAGTCATCATAGACACTGGACCTGACCCTCGGATTTTGGTTTCCACAAACAATGACACTTGGGCGACAGGTAGCCTAGTGGTTAGAGCAGGTAGCCTAGTGGTTAGAGCAGGTAGCCTAGTGGTTAGAGCAGGTAGCCTAGTGGTTAGAGCAGGTAGCCTAGTGGTTAGAGCAGGTAGCCTAGTGGTTAGAGCATGTAGCCTAGTGGTTAGAGCAGGTAGCCTAGTGGTTAGAGCAGGTAGCCTAGTGGTTAGAGCAGGTAGCCTAGTGGTTAGAGCAGGTAGTCTAGTGGTTAGAGACAGGTAGCCTAGATGTTAGAGCAAGTAGTCTAGTGGTTAGAGCAGGTAGCCTAGTGGTTATAGGAGGTAGCCTAGTGGTTAGAGCAGGAAGCCTAGTGGTTAGAGCAGGTAGCCTAGTGGTTAGAGCAGGTAGCCTAGTGGTTAGAGCAGGAAGCCTAGTGGTTAGAGCAGGTAGCCTAGTGGTTAGAGCAGGTAGCCTAGTGGTTAGAGTGTTGGGCCAGTAACCAAAAGGTTGCTAGATTGAATCCTCGTAGCTGACAAGATAAAAATCTGTCGTTCTGCTCCTGAACAAGGCAGTTAACCCCACTGTTCCTAGGCCGTCATTGTAAATAAGAATTTGTTCTCAACTGACTTGCCTAGTTAAATAAAGGTTAAATAAACACTGAAAATACTGTAAACTTAGTGTGGATTCATTCAAGACCCTACTTCTCTAGGCTTCCAAAAGAGCCATTCCACTGTCAGAGCATTGAAGGTGATTAACAACACGTTCTAATTAAAGATCAATGGAGTCTGATTTGTTGGATTAATTAGAGAAGCCCGCTGCCCATTTATTCCATCAACCAATGTCACCATGATAGATATGTATTACTACAGCTCAAAACGAACCATCACCCACTTCAGTGACAGGAAATCTGTGTGGTGTTTTTTTGTTTTAAAAATGACCCTCATAGACGCCAATTAAGAACGATAGTGCATCACCCTCAACCCAAATCATTTTTCATGCATTTAGAAAGGGTAAATTATGCCGGTCAATAGTTGCACATAAATGATGTAGTTTGGAGTGTAATCTTTAACAACCACACATCTTCCTACTGTACATCTCAAATCCCAGCCCAAGGGGGGTGAAGAGCGTAGCTGTGTATGTTTATTAAGATTCATTTCTACTCTGGTGTGTTTCATGTAAAAATAAACATTTATCATTGAGTTTAAAAATAGTCAGGTTGTATCTAGCAAAATATGTAGCAAATCTATGTAATGTCACTGTACATCACTCAAATGGTACCCAGTCACAACCTTCCATTTAAGTGTGACATCCATGATACTTTTTATTAAAACATTTTTTTACAGCTTTATTTAACCAGGTAGGCCAGTTGAGAACAAGTTCTCATTTACAACTGCGACCTGCCAGGAGATCTCTCAAACTCTGCAAGCATCTAACCACTAGGCTACCTGCTCTAACCACTAGGCTACCTGTCTCTAACCACTAGGCTACCTGCTCTAACCACTAGGCTACCTGCTCTAACCACTAGGCTACCTGCTCTAACCACTAGGCTACCTGCTCCAACCACTAGGCTACCTGCTCTAACCACTAGACTACCTGCTCTAACCACTAGGCTACCTGCTCTAACCACTAGGCTACCTGCTCTAACCACTAGGCTACCTGCTCTAACCACTAGGCTACCTGCTCTAACCACTAGGCTACCTGTCTCTAACCACTAGGCTACCTGCTCTAACCACTAGGCTACCTGCTCTAACCACTAGGCTACCTGCTCTAACCACTAGGCTACCTGCTCTAACCCCTAGGCTACCTGCTCTAACCCTAGGCTACCTGCTCTAACCACTAGGCTACCTGCTCTAACCACTAGGCTACCTGTCTCTAACCACTAGGCTACCTGCTCTAACCACTAGGCTACCTGCTCTAACCACTAGGCTACCTGCTCTAACCACTAGGCTACCTGCTCTAACCACTAGGCTACCTGCTCTAAACACTAGGCTACCTGCTCTAACCACTAGGCTACCTGCTCTAACCACTAGGCTACCTGCTCTAAACACTAGGCTACCTGCTCTAACCACTAGGCTACCTGCTCTAAACACTAGGCTACCTGCTCTAACCACTAGGCTACCTGCTCTAACCACTAGGCTACCTGTCTCTAACCCCTAGGCTACCTGCTCTAACCACTAGGGTACCTGTCTCTAACCACTAGGCTACCTGCTCTAACCACTAGGCTACCTGCTCTAACCACTAGGCTACCTGCTCTAACCACTAGGCTACCTGCTCTAACCACTAGGCTACCTGTCTCTAACCCCTAGGCTACCTACTCTAACCACTAGGCTACCTGCTCTAACCACTAGGCTACCTGCTCTAACCACTAGGCTACCTGTCTCTAACCACTAGGCTACCTGCTCTAACCACTAGGCTACCTGCTCTAACCACTAGGCTACCTGCTCTAACCACTAGGCTACCTGCTCTAACCACAAGGCTACCTGCCGGCCCAGTGTCATAGTTTGTGGAAACCAAAAACGGAGTGTCAGGTCCAGTGTCTCTGATAACTTTACTTAAGTCAGCATAGATGTTAAAAGCCGTCATGAAGGGGCCATGCGTAGATGTTAAAAGCCATAATGAAGGGGCCATGCGTAGATGTTAAAAGCCGTCATGAAGGGATCAAGCGTAAATGTTAAAAGCCGTCATGAAGGGGCCATGCGTAGATGTTAAAAGCCATAATGAAGGGGCCATGCGTAGATGTTAAAAGCCGTCATGAAGGGGCCATGCGTAGATGTTAAAAGCCATAATGAAGGGGCCATGCGTAAATGTTAAAAGCCGTCATGAAGGGGCTAAGCCGTTCTTTACTTAATAGAAAGAGGAATGTAAAGTAGTTTATTAAAAACAAACCGTAGGACTTCAGGTTAAAAAACGTTACATTATGAGGGGACACTTTGCTCCTTGAATGCCAAAATATCCCCCTTTAATGTCAACGCATCAATAAACATCAGAAATGACACAAGTCACCTAAACTAAAACATACTTGTCAATAGTTCCTATAGGCCTAGTGACCCTCCCTTAGTTATGACCATGGACTGGGATCTGAGGAAGACAAGAAACAAGTGTCAATGTGTCAAAGTAATGACAATGTATACTGAATCAGTTATGTACAGCAGGAGACCTTGGACTAAATTGGGCTAAATCGTCCGATCTCCATTGGTCGTTCCCATGCTCATGGTCGGTGGTGTCAGCAGGGAAGTTCCCATTAACTCTTCCTGGCTAGGCTCTGGTTTAAGAAAGCTGGGTAGGGATTGGGCTACTTTAGCAGGGTCTGGAATAGAGCCTGCCTCTTCAGGAAGAGGTGGGGGGGCGGGGGGACCATTGGTCTGCTCGCTCACTCTTACTGCTGCCATGCTCATAGATGCTTGCAAGGTGGGAGAGCTCTCCTGCCTGGAACTTCCTTGGGTGATGTGGTAGGAACACACATGATAGGTGGTGGAAGAAGACTAGGGTAAGTTGTTTCAGCAGGAACACATCTAGTCGTTTCAGGAGCCTAAGGAATGGTGTAAAGGGGAAGCAGCAGCCTGGTCAGATTTATAGGGGTTTGGAGGAGAACACTGAACACTGGGATCACCTTCAACAGGACTCCCAGACTGGCTTGAGCCAGGACCGGAGCTAATGGGATCACGCTGGTCTGGAGGGGGGGGGGGGGGGGGGGGGGGGAATAGTGTTAAGGGGGGTCACGCTGGCTGTGTTTGACAGGTGAAGCATCATATGTTATAGGTCTTGGGTAGAATGAGCCCATCCTGTAGGCTGGGGAGAGCAGACATTGAGTACCATTACTTTGAGATAAAATAAATAAATATGTAAAATGAATTCAAACCTTTAAAAAGCTTTCTAGCAAAATCACACCAAAAGGTACTCTGGCGTACCTGAACACACCAGGAGCCCCCTCGGAAACAACACAAAATAACGAACTTAAATTACAGAAGTTAACAGCACAAATGTTCACCTTACACCTATCTTATCCTGAGCACAGATTAGCAGCTATGATACCCACTGAACAGTGGGGACAGGTGTAGTGAGGAGGAGAGACATTGTAAAGGACAGTTTAGGACCAATCAGAGCCTGATTAGACAACAATGGACAGCCAAAGTTAATTAAGGCCCAATTCCACACCAAACATTATCCTTACCCCTTTGCCCTTGTGTGGATCTGAAAGAAATTAGATATCAGGGTGTAGGGTTGAGTTAGAATTGCTTGCACCATCCTCAAATTTCAGAACCGACTATGAGCACGGGAACGACCAATGGAGATCAGACAATTTCATTAAGTACTGTACCAACCTGCTCCTGTCCAATACCAACCACTGTTTCCTGACAGCACCAGCAGTGACCAGGAAGACGATGCTGCATTGGATTTCTCTGTGTTGGTACAGGTTTATTCACCGTTCATCCTCTTGCTCAGGTCGTCAGGTATCCGAACTAACCTGGATCCTTATTTCTGGTACAGTTCTAGCACTTCTGATGAACTACTCCATCTAAATGTATCTTGCCTGGGTTGGTTTATTCCATTTATCTCATTTTTGGTTTAGTCCTTCACAGTATCGCTAATATTTAGTCTGTACAATATCAATGTTATTTAAAAAAAATAATAATAATTGTGCGTGAATAAATTCAAATTTGACTTCTGGACACAATCTGAGAAGGCAAGGTAGTCTGTCAGATTACATTGTTTTTAGCATCAACAACCATTCTTGTTATCTACTAAATCCAGTCGCTGAGATTTGACTAAGCTCCTTACAGAGCAGAGATCATGACCAAGATTACATAGATGCCTCTACATTGTGGCGATTTCCGGCACTTGAACCTCATTCCCGGACATCCTAATCAGCTATCCTTTATGTAGCTCAATGGTGTTCCTTTCAACATGTGAACAGCTCTCATTGGAGCACGGCAGTGTCAGGCCATAGAACAACATCTGCAGACACTTCTCATGCTCGCATCAGATGTCTTGTCTGTTCTAGTAAATGAGACCTCGTGTCAAATAAGAAATATTAATGTTGTTGGTTTCAATTGGTCCCTTATCTTTTCCATGTTTTTCTGATTCTTAACTTACATGTTGATCTTTTTTGTCTCCAACCTATATCGGGTGCTATTGTGATCAATGGATTTGATTTTGTTTTGTTTTATAGCTAATCAAATTAAATCCCAGATGTGTGCTCTTGGATAATTATCTTGCAAGGCATCTGACCTAATTCATTTCAGGTTGGTTCATCCCTCATACACGGTACATTTAATTGAGCTTCATTATGACCGAGTGATCAATTTATTCTACACGGGCAATTATGCTTCAGATTGTAAAACGATACTATAGAGTCTTACTCTAAACTTTGAAGCTTACTGATTGTCGGTTGATTTTTATAAGATAAGTCATGTTAGAAAACACACACACCGACAACGACACACACACACCGACACACACACCGACACACACACTGACAACAACACACACACCGACACACACACACACACCGACAACGACATCATGCAATGTCACACACTGTCATAGGTTGACCTGTCAGTGACAAACACACATCTCCCACCTGCACACACACACACACACACACTGACACCGGCACACACACACACCGACACACACACCGACACCCCTCACCCACACACCGACATACACACACCAACACACACACACACACCGTCGACACATACACATACACACACCGACACCAACACACCCCGACACCGACACACACACATACCGACATCGACACAAACACACACCGACACACACACCAACACGACACACCAACACGACACATATACACACTGACACCGACAGCGACACACACACACACACACACCGACATCTACACCGACACAAACACACCGACACACACACACACACAACGACAACGACAACGACAACGACACACACACACACACACACACACACACCGACACCGACGCACACACACCCTTTCCCACCTGCACACACATAAAGCCAAATGTGCTGCCACAAAAATTTGCATGGTGCTCAGCAATGCATTAGTGAACATCACTTGGCAATCTGTTCATAGGACCTTAATTGGATTTTCATACCGCCTCTGATCTTGTTTTCTAATTAATGTTGGTGGCTGCCAACCAAGCAGAACCCTGCACCCAGCAACACCTTTAATCCTGACCATATGGAGCTCCTCCAAACGCAGCTTCAGGGACATAAAAATACCCCCTCACCTCGAGTCCTCAGAGTGGGAGAAAAGACACAACAACAGGCCTGGTGAGGAGAATGGGTGGATGGTGGTAGGAGAGGAGGGAGGGGGTGAGGAGAAGGGGTTGGTGGTGGTAGGAAAGGAGGGAGGGGTTGAGGAGAATGGGTTGGTGGTGGTAGGGAAAGGAGGGAGGGGTTGAGGAGAATGGGTTGGTGGTGGTCGGAAAGGAGGGAGGGAGGGGGTGAGGAGAAGGGGTGGATGGTGGTAGAGGGAGGGAGGGAGGGAGGGATGGAGGTAGGGAGGGAAGGAAGGAAGGAAGGAAGGAAGGAAGGAGGGGTTGAGGAGAATGGGTTGGTGGTGGTAGGAAAGGAGGGAGGGGGTGAAGAGAAGGGGTGGATGGTGGTAGAGGGAGGGAGGGAGGGACGGAGGTAGGGAGGGAAGGAAGGAAGGAAGGAAGGAAGGAAGGAAGGAAGGAAGGAAGGAAGGAAGGAAGGAAGGAAGGAAGGAAGGAAGGAAGGAAGGAAGGAAGGAAGGAAGGAAGGAAGGAAGGAAGGAAGGAAGGAAGGAAGGAGGGGTTGAGGAGAATGGGTTGGTGGTGGTAGGAAAGGAGGGAGGGAGGGGGTGAAGAGAAGGGGTGGATGGTGGTAGAGGGAGGGAGGGAGGGAGGGAGGGAGGGAGGGAGGGAGGGAGGGAGGGAGGGAGGGAGGGAGGAAGGAAGGAAGGAAGGAAGGAAGGAAGGAAGGAGGGAGGGGTTGAGGAGAATGGGTTGGTGGTGGTAGGAAAGGAGGGAGGGAGGGGGTGAAGAGAAGGGGTGGATGGTGGTAGAGGGAGGGAGGGAGGGAGGGAGGGAGGGAGGGAGGGAGGGAGGGAGGGAGGGAGGGAGGGAGGGAGGGAGGGAGGGAGGGAGGGAGGGAGGGAGGGAGGGAGGGGTAACATGTGTTAACCAACACATCCCTTCAGTGTTGTTATTGATTAATTTCTATCACGATCGGTTGTGATTACATATACATAAAACATGAAGGGTGGGACCATACACAACAACCCCCTCTTCTCCTCCTCTTGCTTCAGGGTAATGTCAATAGCTTTTTATAATCTACCCCCCCACCCCACCCCAACCCCTGTGGCCACTCGTGGGTCTGTGTCCCAATACGCACCCTGTCCCCTATACATTGCACTACTTTTGGCCCTATGAGTCCTGGTCAAAAGTAGTGCACTATAAATGGAATAGGGTGCCATATTGGACACACCTTGTTTCAGATGAAGGACTGCCCCCTCGAAAAATGTCTCCCCTCTTTTCCTTATTCCTTCCTTCCTGAAGCAGCAAGGCATTGTTCATTCATCTCTATCTACCCACCTAGAATACAACACAGCTTTATACACCTCTGTCTATCTACCAAGACTACAACACAGCTTTATACACCTCTGTCTATCTACCAAGACTACAACACAGCTTTATACATCTCTATCTACCCACCTAGAATACAACACAGCTTTATACACCTCTGTCTATCTACCAAGACTACAACACAGCTTTATACATCTCTATCTACCCACCTAGAATACAACACAGCTTTATACACCTCTGTCTATCTACCAAGACTACAACACAGCTTTATACATCTCTATCTACCCACCAAGACTACAACACAGCTTTATACATCTCTATCTACCCACCTAGACTACAACACAGCTTTATACACCTCTGTCTATCTACCAAGACTACAACACAGCTTTATACATCTCTATCTACCCACCAAGACTACAACACAGCTTTATACATCTCTATCTACCCACCTAGACTACAACACAGCTTTATACATCTCTATCAGACCTTGCATACCACACTGCTTTATTTTATTTTATGTAATTCAATGCCGAATAACTCAGAGGGCATGGCACCAGCTAGCTGTGATTGCTGGGTGTCACGCCCTGACCTTAGAGAGCCTTTGTTATTTCTCTATTTGGTTAGGTCAGGGTGTGATTAGGGTGGGCATTCTAGATTTTCTGTTTCTATGTTGGTGTGTTTGATTCCCAATCGCAGGCAGCTGTTTATCGTTGTCTCTGATTGGGAATCAGATATAAGTTGTCAGTTTCCTTTTGTGTTTTGTGGGATCTTGTCTTTGTTTGTTGCATGTTTTGCACTACAAAGCTTTACGTTCGTTGTGTTGTTTATTGTTTATTTTGGTGGAACATTAATGAAGAAGATGTACGCCTCCCACGCTGCACCTTGGTCCGGTCATTCTACAAACGAGGAGCGTAACACTCGGTCCACACAGGCATTTGCTTTTCCTCAATACACGGCATCTATTCCATTCTATTGTGGACTACAGAAGTTTAGTCCCTGTGGATCAAAAGTAATGCACTATATTAGGAAACAAGCTGCCATTTTGGGACTCAACAATACACAGACCTCCTGCGTGTCACATGACCTTCCATCTTCCAACAATGGCTGCCCGCAGAGAAGCAAGGTTGTCTGCAATGTTCATGCCAGTGATTGCACCTGAAGGATCTCCTATTCACACAGCGTGTTTGTCATTCAGAGAGCAATTATCCTAAATAATGTCTATTATCTTTAAGAGGTTTTTTCTGCTGCTTGCTGCGTTGTCTGTCATATATCCATATGTATTTTTCACTTCTGTCTGAGTCGGAGGCGAAGACCTATTGAATACGTGACTTATTGTGATTCCTAGCTTGCGAATGACTGGCGGTGCATTAAGAATAAAGTGGAAGAATCTAATGAAGAGTTAACCACAAGCATGAAGCCTTTCTCTTTTATAAGAGTTTTAGAGAACAACCTTGCCCTTCTTTAAGAATGTTACCAGCCACTATAAGAGTCAAATCAAATCAAATTGTATTTATCACATGCGCCGAGTACAGGTGTAGATTATACCGTGAAATGCTTACTTACAAGCCCTTAACCAACAATGCAGTTCAAGAAACAAAGTTCAGAAAATATTTACTTAAATAAACTAAAGTAAAATGTTACAAGAAGTAACAAGAAAATGACATAACAACAACGACGCTATCTACTGGTACCGAGTGCAGGGTGACAGATTAGTCAAGGTCATTTGTAAAACGACTATGCATAGATAATAAACAGCGAGTAGCAGCAGTGTAAAAACAAAGGGGGGTCAATGTAAATAGTCCAGGTGGTTAATTGTTCAGCAGTCTCATGGCTTGGGGGTAGAAGCTGTTTAGAAGCCTCTTGGACCTAGACTTGGCGCTCCGGTACTGCTTGCCATGCGGTAGCAGAGAGAACAGTCTATAACTTGGGTGACTGGAGTCTTTTTAGGGCCTTCCTCTGACACTGCCTAGTATACAGGTCCTGGATGTCAGGAAGCTTGGCCCCAGTGATGTACTGGGCCATATGCACTACCCTCTGTAGCGCCTTATGGTCATATGCTGAGCAGTTGCCATACCAGGAGGTGATGCAACCGGTCAGGATGCTCTCGATGGTGCAGATGTAGAACTTTTTTAGGATCTGGGGACCAATGCCAAATCTTTTCAGTTTCCTGAGGGGGAAAAGGTGTTGCTGTGCCATCTTCACAACTGTCTTGGTGTGTTTATACCATGATAGTTTGTTGGTGATGTGGACACCATGGAACTTGAAACCCTCGACCCGCTCCACTTCAGCCCCGTCAATGTTAATGGGGGCCTGTTCGGCCCTCATTCCTATAGTCCACGATCAGCTCTTTTGTCTTGCTCACATTGCGGGAAAGGTTGTTGTCCTGTCAACACACAGCCAGGTCTCTGACCTCCTCCCTATAGGCTGCCGGTGATGAGGCCTACCACTGTTATGTCGTCAGCAAACTAAATGATGGTGTTGTAGGTGTGCTTGGCCACACAGTTGTGGGTGTACAGTGAGTACAGGAGGGGACTAAAAACACACCCCTGGTAATCCTTCTGGCCCTGCGGCTTTGTGAATGTTGACCTGTTTAAATGTCTTGCTCACATCAGCTATGAGAGCGTGATCACACAGTTGTCTGGAACAGCTGGTGCTCTCATGCATAGTTCAGTGTTGCTTGCCTCGAAGCGAGCATAAAAGGCATTTAGCTTGTCTGGTAGGCTCGTGTCACTGGGCAGCTCACAGCTGGGTTTCCTTTGTAGTCCGTAACAGTTTCAAGCACCACCACATCCGACAAGCTTCACAGCCGGTGTAGTAGGATTCAATATTAGTCCTGTATTGACACTTAGCCTGTTTGATGGATAGTCTGAGGGCATAGCAGGATTACTTATAAGTGTCCGGATTAGTGTCCCACTCCTTGAAAGCAACAACTCTAGCCTTTAGCTCTGTGTGGCTTTTGCTTGTAATCCATGGCTTCTGGTTGGGATATGTATGTACGGTCACTGTGGGGATGATGTCGTCGATGCACTTATTGATGGACCCGGTGACTGAGGTGGTGTACTCCTCAATGCCATTGGATGAATCCTGGAACATATTCCAGTCTGTGGTATCGAAACAATCTAGTAGAGTAACATACCCATCATCTGACCACTTCCGTATTGAGCGAGTCACTAGTACTTCCTGCTTTAGTTTTTGCTTGTAAGCAGGAATTAGGAAGATAGAATTATGGTCAGATTTGCCAAATGGAGGGCAAAGGAGAGCTTAGTATGCATCTCTGTGTGTGGAGTAAAGGTGGTCAAGAGATTATTTTTCCTCTGGTTGCTCATGTGACATGCTGGTAGAAATGAGGTAAAATGGATTTAAGTTTGCCTGCATTAAAGTCTCTGGCCACTAGGAGCGTCGCTTCTGGATGAGCATTTTCTTGTTTGCTTATGGCCTTATACAGCTCGTTGAGTGCGGTCTAAGTGGTGGTAAATAGACAGCTACGAATAATTTTGATGAGAACTCTCTTGGTAGATAGTGTGGTCTAAAGCTTATCATGAGGTACTCTACCTCAGGCGAGAAATACCTCAAGCTCATTATGTTCTTTAATATTAGACATTGCACACCAGCAGTTATTGACAAATAGACACACACCCCCGCTCCTCGTCTTACCAGATGTAGCTGCTTTGTCCTGCCGATGCACGGAGAAGCCAACCAGATCTATATTATCCGTGTCGCCACATCTCGGTGAAACATAAGATATTACAGTTTTAAATGTCCCATTGGTAGGATATTCTTATTCGTAGATCGTCAAGTTTGTTTTCCAATGATTGCACGTTGGCCAATAATACGGAGAGTAGTGGAGGTTTACCTACTCGTTGGCAAATTCTTACAAGGTGCCCCACCCGCCTACCCCTATTTCTCTGTGTTTTCTTCACGCGAATGACAGTGATTTGGGCCTCGTCTCTACAAAGCAGTGTATCCTTCGTGTTGGACTCATTAAAGAAAAAATCTATGTCCAGTCCAAGGTGAGTAATCACTGTTCTGATGTCCAGAAGCTCTTTTCGGTCATAAGAGACGGTAGCAGCAACATTATGTACAAAATCATTTACAAACAATGCAAAAATAAAATAAAATAGCACAGTTCCCGTAAAACAGCAGCCATTATAGCCATTCAGAACTGCTAGTGTATGTCTCTAACTTTCTGATGTCTATGTGTCTCTGTAAGGTTGAAGGTGTGCTGGCTAGGTTAAAAGATGTTTGTGTTTCAGGATTTCACTGTCTTTGTTTTACCCAACAGTGATTGGCCAAGTGAGGTGGTGAATGATCTTATGCTATGGGGTATTGAAAGCTCACTTAGCTAGTCTCATTCAATATCTCACGCATGCATGGTTTAATTCTATTTTACTTCATCTTTATTTAACCAGGTAGGCCAGTTAGTTCTCATTTACAACTGCAACCTGGCCAAGATAAAGCAAAAGCAGTGTGACAAAAAACAACACAGAGTTACATATCGGATAAACAAAAGTACAGTCAATAACAATAGAAACATCTATACTGTGTGTGCAAATGGTGTGAGGAGGTAAGGCAATAAATAGGCCATAGTAGCGAAGTAATTACAATTTATCAAATTAACACTGGAGTGATAGATGTGCAGATAATGATGCAAGTAGAAATACTTGTGCGCAAAAGAGCAAAAATAAGTCAATAAAATCATTATGGGGATGAGGTAGGTAATTGAATGGGCTATTTACAGATGGGCTGTATACAGCTGCAGTGATCGGTGAGCTGCTCAGATAGCCGATGCTTAAAGTTAGTGAGGGAGATATAAGTCTCCAACTTCAGCAATTTTTCTAGATTGAATTTTAGATTGGAGATGCTTAATATGAGTCTGGAAGGAGAGTTTACAGTCTAGCCAGACACCTAAGTATTTGTAGTTGTCCACATATTCTAAGTCAGAACCGTCCAGAGTGCGGGCGGCGATTGTTTGAAGAGCATGCATTTAGTTGAAATTAAATCAAATGTATTTACAGTGGGGAGAACAAGTATTTGATACACTACCGATTTTGCAGGTTTTCCTACTTACAAAGCATGTAGAGGTCTGTAATATTTATCATAGGTACACTTCAACTGTGAGAGACGGAATCTAAAACAAAAATCCAGAAAATCACATTGTATGATTTTTAAGTAATTAATTAGCATTTTATTGCATGACATAAGTATTTGATACATCAGAAAAGCAGAACTTAATATTTGGTACAGAAATCTTTGTTTGCAATTACAGAGATCATACTTTTCCTGTAGTTCTTGATCAGGTTTACAAACACATTTTGGCCCACTCCTCCATACAGACTTTCTCCAGATCCTTCAGGTTTTGGGGCTGTCGCTGGGTAATACGGACTTTCAGCTCCCTCCAAAGATTTTCTGTTGGGTTAAGGTCTGGAGACTGGCTAGGCCACTCCAGGACCTTGAGATGCTTCTTACAGAGCCACTCCATAGTTGCCCTGGCTGTGTGTTTCGGGTCATTGTCATGATGGAAGACCCAGCCACGACCCATCTTCAATGCTCTTACTGAGGGAAGGAGGTTGTTGGCCAAGATCTCGCGATACATGGCCCCATCCATCCTCCCCTCAATACGGTGCAGTCGTCCTGTCCCCTTTGCAGAAAAGCATCTCCAAAGAGTGATGTTTCCACCTCCATGCTTCACGGTTGGGATGGTGTTCTTGGGGTTGTACTCATCCTTCTTCTTCCTCCAAACACGGCGAGTGGAGTTTAGACCAAAAAGCTCTATTTTTGTCTCATCAGACCACATGACCTTCTCCCATTCCTCCTCTGGATCATCCAGATGGTCATTGGCAAACTTCATACGGGCCTGGACATGCGCTGGCTTGTCCACTGCAGGATTTTAATCCATGACGGTGTAGTGTGTTACTAATGGTTTTCTTTGAGACTGTGGTCCCAGCTCTCTTCAGGTCATTGACCAGGTCCTGCCGTGTAGTTCTGGGCTGATCCCTCACCTTCCTCATGATCATTGATGCCCCACGAGGTGAGATCTTGCATGGAACCCCAGACCGAGGGTGATTGACCGTCATCTTGAACTTCTTCCATTTTCTAATAATTGCACCAACAGTTGTTGTCTTCTCACCAAGCTGCTTGCCTATTGTCCTGTAGCCCATCCCAGTCTTGTGCAGGTCTACAATTTTTATCCCTGATGTCCTTACACAGCTCTATGGACTTGGCCATTGTGGAGAGGTTGGAGTCTGTTTGATTGAGTGTGTGGACAGGTGTCTTTTATACAGGAAACGAGTTCAAACAGGTGCAGTTAATACAGGTAATGAGTGAGGGGTGAGAACAGGAGGGCTTCTTAAAGAAAAACTAACAGGTCTGTGAGAGCCGAAATTCTTACTGGTTGGTAGGTGATCAAATACTTATGTCATACAATAAAATGCAAATGAATTACTTAAAAATCATACAATGTGATTTTCTGGATTTTTGTTTTAGATTCCGTCTCTCACAGTTGAAGTGTACCTATGATAAAAATTACAGACCTCTACATGCTTTGTAAGTAGGAAAACCTGCAAAATCGGCAGTGTATCAAATACTTGTTCTCCCCACTGTATATAGCCCTTCTTACATCAGCTGATATCTCAAAGTGTTGTTCAGAAACCCAGCCTAAAATCCCAAACAGCAAGCAATGCACGTGTAGAAGCACGGTGGCTAGGAAAAACTCCCTAGAAAGGCCAAAACCTAGGAAGAAACCTAGAGAGGACATTTAAGAGCAGTTGGAGGCCACGGTAGGAGTGTTGTATGGTATTGAAGCTCATTTGGAGGTATGTTAACACAGTGTCCAAAGAAGGGCCAGATGTATACAGAATGGTGTCGTCTGCGTAGAGGTGGATCAAGGAATCACCCGCAGCAAGAGCGAAATCGTTGATATATACAGAGAAAAGAGTCGGCCCGTCTCAGCCTTGTTGCCTGTGTCTCTGTCTACAGTATGACTCTGTCTCTGTAATCTCAGCCTTGTCTCTCTGTCTCTGTAATCTCAGCCTTGTCTCTTTGTCTCTGTAATCTCAGCCTTGTTGCCTGTTTCTCTGTCTCTGTAATCTCAGCCTTGTCTCTTTGTCTCTGTAAACTCAGCCTTGTTGCCTGTTTCTCTGTCTCTGTAATCTCAGCCTTGTCTCTCTGTCTCTGTAATCTCAGCCTTGTTGCCTGTTTCTCTGTCTCTGTAATCTCAGCCTTGTCTCTCTGTCTCTGTAATCTCAGCCTTGTCTCTCTGTCTCTGTAAACTCAGCCTTGTTGCCTGTTTCTCTGTCTCTGTAATCTCAGCCTTGTCTCTCTGTCTCTGTAATCTCAGCCTTGTTGCCTGTTTCTCTGTCTCTTTCCCAAGATGTGACCATTATAACTTCAAAGCGTGACACCATTTTCCATGGTGTTTACTACTGTACTCTACATCCTGTGCACGCAACCACACCCGCCCGTCCGCACTCATGTACACACACACACACACACACACACACACACACACACACACACACACACACACACACACACACACACACACACACACACACACACACACACACACACACATATTTTTTTTTAGTCTGTCAAAGGCTGAGGCATAAGCCGTTTAACCTGTTCCTCTTAAAATGTCAATCAAACTCATAATGTACAGAAACACACCAGGTACATAAGGTATCTGTCCTCTGGGAACAACAGTATGTCCTGTCCCACATCGTTAGGCCTGGAGTATGGGCTTCAGCCAACTGCTCTGACTATTGTTGTCATGCCATACCGCCAATGCAATCTAAACAGTCAGACGATATTTACTTATCATACACAGACCAGGCTATAATCTCATGCCATACCGTCTTGTCTCAATGCAAACAGTCACTTGATTATTGGTTACAAAATTCTGGTAACTTTTTAAAAATTCACAGGTTTTCCTCCTGATTCTGGGAAACTTCCAACCAGCATTTCAGGAAAACTACGGGGGATTTAAAACCCTACAACTGATAGAGTCATCACACAGAAAATACTATTTAGAAAGTTAGTGAGTTAGATAACAATAGATTATTTACAGAATTTGTGTATTAGACAATATTATAAACTGGGTGGTTCAAGCCCTGAATGCTGATTGGCTGACAGCCGAGGTATATCAGACCGCATTCCACGGGTATAACAAAACATTTATCTTTTTCTGCTCTAATTATGTTGGTAACCAGTTTGTAGTAGCAATAAAGCACCATGGGGGTTTGTGGTATGTGGCCAATATACCACGACTAATGGGTGTATCCAGGCACTCTGCATTGAGTCGTGCTTAAGAACGGCCCTTAGCCATGTTATATTGGCCATATACCACACGCATTCGGGCCTTATTGCTATAGGTTTTCCACTAGATGTTGGAACATTGCTGCTATAACAGCCTCCACTCTTCTGGGAAGGCTTTCCAGTAGATGTTGGAACATTGCTGCTATAACAGCCTCCACTCTTCTAGGAAGGTTTTCCACTAGATGTTGGAACATTACTGCAGGGGACTTGCTTCCATTCAGCCACAAGAACATTAGTGAGGTCGGGCACTGATGTTGCGCGATTAGGCCTGGCTCGCAGTTGGCGTTCCAATTCAACACAAAGGTGTTCGTTGAGAGTTAGTGAGTTAGCTAACAATAGATTATTTTGAGTTAGTGAGTTGGCTAATAATTTTGTCACACCCTGATCTGTTTCACCTGTCTTTGTGATTGTCTCCACCCTCCTCCAGCTGTCACCCATCTTCCCCATTATCCCCTGTGTATTTATACCTGTGTTCTCTGTTCGTCTGTTGCCAGTTCGTCTTGTTTGTCAAGTCAACCAGCGTTTTTGTCTCAGCACCTGCTTTTCCCAGTCTCTCTCTTTTTCTCACCTTCCTGGTTTTGACCCTTGTCTGTCTTGACCCTGAGGCCGCCTGCCTGACCACTCTGACTGCCCCTGACCCTGAGCCTGCCTGCCTGACCACTCTCCACTCAGATCCCCTACCCTGCCGCCCCGGGGTAGCCTAGTGGTTTACAGATCACCTACCCTGCCGCCCCGGGGTAGCCTAGTGGTTTACAGAACCCCTACCCTGCCGCCCCGGGGTAGCCTAGTGGTTTACAGAACCCCTACCCTGCCGCCCCGGGGTAGCCTAGTGGTTTACAGAACCCCTACCCTGCCGCCCCGGGGTAGCCTAGTGGTTTACAGATCCCCTACCCTGCCGCCCCGGGGTAGCCTAGTGGTTTACAGAGCCCCTACCCTGCCTTGACCTGTCTACTGCCCCTGGTGGTTTATTAAATAATTTGACGTTGTTGTCTGCATCTGGGTCTTACATCTGGGTCTTACCTTCATACCTGATACATTTGTTAGTGAGTTAGATAACAATATAATATTTAGAGTTAGTGAGTTAGATAACAATATAATATTTAGAGTTAGTGAGTTAGATAACAATATAATATTTAGAGTTAGTGAGTTAGATAACAATATAATATTTAGAGTTAGTGAGTTAGATAACAATATAATATTTAGAGTTAGTGAGTTAGATAACAATATAATATTTAGAGTTAGTGAGTTAGATAACAATATAATATTTAGAGTTAGTGAGTTAGATAACAATATAATATTTAGAGTTAGTGAGTTAGATAACAATATATTATTTAGTAAATTAGATAACAATAGATGATTTGGAAAGTTAGTAAGTTAGATAACAATATATTATTTAGTTAGTGAGTTATATAACAATATATTATTTAGTTAGTGAGTTATATAACAATATATTATTTAGTTAGTGAGTTATATAACAATATATTATTTAGTTAGTGAGTTATATAACAATATATTATTTAGTTAGTGAGTTATATAACAATATATTATATAGTTAATGAGTTGGATAACAATATATTATTTAGTTAATGAGTTATATAACAATATATTATTTAGTTAGTGAGTTATATAACAATATATTATTTAGAGTTAGTGAGTTATATAACAATATATTATTTAGTAAATTAGATAACAATAGATGATTTGGAAAGTTAGTAAGTTAGATAACAATAGATTATTTAGAGAGTTAGTGAGTTAGATAACAATAGATTATTTAGAGAGTTTGTAAATTAGACAACAATAGAGTATTTAGAGTTAGTGAGAGTTAGCTAATAATACACTGCTCAAAAAAATAAAGGGAACACTAAAATAACACATCCTAGATCTGAATGAATGAAATATTCTTATTAAATACTTTTTCTTTACACAGTTGAATGTGCTGACAACAAAATCACAGAAAAATGATCAATGGAAATAAAATGTATCAACCCATGGAGGTCTGGATTTGGAGTCCCACTCAAAATTAAAGTGGAAAACAACACTACAGGCTGATCCAACTTTGATGTAATATCCTTAAAACAAGTCAAAATGGGGCTCAGTAGTGTGTGTGGCCTCCACGTGCCTGTATGACCTCCCTACAACACCTGGGCATGCTCCTGATGAGGTGGCGGATGGTCTCCTGAGGGATCTCCTCCCAGACTTGGACTAAAGCATCCACCAACTCCTGGACAGTCTGTGGTGCAACGTGGCGTTGGTGGATGGAGCGAGACATGATGTCCCAGATGTGCTCAATTATATTCAGGTCTGGGGAACGGGCGGGCCAGTCCATAGCATCAATGCCTTCCTCTTGCAGGAACTGCTGACACACTCCAGCCACATGAGGTCTTGCATTGTCTTGCATTAGGAGGAACCCAGGGCCAACCGCACCAGCATATGGTCTCACAAGGGGTCTGAGGATCTCATCTCGGTACCTAATGGCAGTCAGGCTACCTCTGGCGAGCACATGGAGGGCTGTGCGGCCCCCCAAAGAAATGCCACCCCACACCATGACTGACCCACCACCAAACCGGTCATGCTGGAGGATGTTGCAGGCAGCAGAACGTTCTCCACGGCGTCTCCAGACTCTGTCACGTCTGTCACATGTGCTCAGTGTGAACCTGCTTTCATTTGTGAATAGCACAGGGCGCCAGTGGCGAATTTGCCAATCTTGGTGTTCTCTGGCAAATGCCAACCGTCCTGCACGGTGTTGGGCTGTAAGCACAACCCCCACCTGTGGACGTCGGGCCTTCATACCACCCTCATGGAGTCTGTTTCTGACCTTTTGAGCAGACACATGCACATATGTGGCCTGCTGGAGGTAATTTTGCAGGGCTCTGGCAGAGCTCCTCCTGCTCCTCCTTGCAAAAAGGCGGAGGTAGTGGTCCTGCTGCTGGGTTGTTGCCCTCCTACGGCCTCCTCCACGTCTCCTGATGTACTGGCCTGTCTCCTGATAGCGCCTCCATGCTCTGGACACTACGCTGACAGCCATAGCAAACCTTCTTGCCACAGCTCGCATTGATGTGCCATCCTGGATGAGCTGTACTACCTGAGCCACTTGTGTGGGTTGTAGACTCCGTCTCATGCTACCACTAGAGTGAAAGCACCGCCATCATTCAAAAGTGACCAAAACATCAGCCAGGAAGCATAGGAACTGAGAAGTGGTCTGTGGTCACCACCTGCAGAACCACTCCTTTATTGGGGGTGTCTTGCTAATTGCCTATAATTTCAACCTGTTTTCTATTCCATTTGCACAACAGCATGTGAAATTTGTTGTCAATCAGTGTTGCTTCCTAAGTGGACAGTTTGACTTCACAGAAGTGTGATGACTTGGAGTTACATTGTGTTGTTTAAGAGTTCCTTTAATTTGTTTGAGCAGTGTATATTATTTAGTGAGTTAGTCAGTTAGCTAATAACAGCCAGAGAGTAAGGCCGGGATTCAATGAAAAAGGTGGATTATAGTGCGACGCACTACTAAGGTAACTCACAGATGAGCAGACATGCTCTGTTTTTACTGTGAACACAATCCCCATGAATGTCAGGGAAAACACCTTTTAAAAGCACATTGACGGCTATAACACTATAACACACTTTGCCTTACTGAGTTGCAAAACAATGGTCAGAGACTAATTAGAATCAGAGAAGTTAGCTAACATGCACAGAGATCTGAGACTAGGCTATATCGTCGTGGGAACGTTTGGCTCGTTGGCCCTAGTAACTAAACAGTGAGCGTTTTGAAAGGTAATGTTCTAGAACACTCGTGGTTCTCTAATTTAGACTATGTTAAGAATGACCACATTTGTTTCCACAGCGAATAATACACAGTTCACACAAAGTGGCATGGATGTCCTTAGCGTCCCAAATGGCACCCTATTCCCTATTGAGTGCACGACTATTGAACAGAGCCCTATGGTCCCGATCAAAAAGTAGTGCACTACATAGGTAATAGTGGGTTACCATGGAGTCAGTAGAGAGATAAACAGATTTAAACGGGTTTAGCCCCAAACAATACCAAGGGCAGATTTTCAATCAACAAGATAGAAGTAGTACCTTCAAACTAAGTTGGCAGTTGGACAACTAAGACCAACCAATAAATCATCACAACTACTTGACTGTGAAACTATCTTTTTAGGATACAGGGATGAAAAGAGATTTCTACATATTAGCTTGGGCTTGATCACCTGAGAGGGAGAGAGACAAAACACCCAAATAGTTCAGTTGTCAATTTCTCTTGAAGGTGAATATATACACTGAGTATACTCGGGGCTCCTGGGTAGTGCAGTGGTCTAAGGCACTGCATCTCAGTGCAAGAGGGGTCACTACAGTCCCTTGTTCAAATCCAGGCTGTATCACATCTGGCTGTGATTGAGAGTCCCATAGGGCGGCGCACAATTGGCCCAGCTTCGTCTGGGTTTGGTCGGTGAAGGCCGTCATTGTAAATAAGAATTTTTTCTTAAGTGACCTGCCTAGTTATTTTTTTAAATACGAATATTGAGTTGCACCCCCTCCTTTTTTCTCTCAGAACAGCCTAAATTTGTCAGGGCATGGACTCTACAAGGTGTCAAAAGCGTTCCACAGGCATGCTGGTCCATATGGACTCCAATGCTTTCCACCAGTTGTGTCAAGTTGACTGGATGTCCTTTGGGTGGTGGATCATTCTTGATACACACTAGAAACTGTGGAGCGTGAAATACCCATCATCATTGCATTTCTTGATACAAACCGGTGCACTTGGCACCTACTGCCATACCCCGTTCAAAGCAGTGGAGGCTGCTGAGGGGAGGACGGCTCATAATAATGGCTGGAACGGAGCGAATGGAATGGCATCAAAGACATTGAAACCATGGAAACCCTGTGTTTAATGTATCTGACACCATTCCATTGATTCCGCTCCAGCCATTAACACAAGCCCGTCCTCCACAATTAAAGTGCAACCAATGTCCTGTGGTTCAAAAGCACTTCAATCTTTTGTCTTGCCCATTCAACCTTTGAATGGCACACATACACAATCCATGTCTCAATTGTCTCAATGCTTAAAAATCCTTCTTTAACCTGTCTCCTCCCCTTCAGCAACACTGACTGTAGTGGATTTATCAAGTAACATCAACAAGGGATCATATCTTTCATCTGGATTCACCTGGTCAGTCTATGTCATGGAAAGAGCAGATTTTCTTAACGTTTTCTATACTCAGTGTACATATATGTGTGTGTGTGTGTGTCTGGTGTGTGAGTGTCTCTCTGAGAGTCAGGCATTAATTAAAACACAATCTCACGTTAGAATTTGACATTCATTCACCTTTATTAAACATCAAATTTAGAGGTTTTTCCATCCTTCAAATTTCAAAAGGGTTTAGGTTAAGTTTTAGGCATTAAATTCACATTTTTAAGGTTAGGTTTAAGTTTTAGGCATTAAATTCACATTTTTAAGGTTAGGTTTAAGTTTAGGCATTAAATTCACATTTTTAAGGTTAGGTTTAAGTTTGGGCATTAAAATTCAAATTTTTAAGGTTTGGCATTAACTCCAAATGGCTAAGGTAAGGGTTAAGGTTTGGCATTAACTCCAAATGGCTAAGGTAAGGGTTAAGGTTTGGCATTAACTCCAAATGGCTACGGTAAGGGTTAAGGTTTGGCATTAACTCCAAACGGCTAAGGTAAGGGTTAAGGTTTAGCATTAACTCCAAATGGCTAAGGTAAGGGTTAAGGTTTGGCATTAACTCCAAATGGCTAAGGTAAGGGTTAAGGTTTGGCATTAACTCCAAATGGCTAAGGTAAGGGTTAAGGTTTGGCATTAACTCCAAATGGCTAAGGTAAGGGTTAAGGTTTGGCATTAACTCCAAATGGCTAAGGTAAGGGTTAAGGTTTGGCATTAACTCCAAATGGCTAAGGTAAGGGTTAAGGTTTGGCATTAACTCCAAATGGCTAAGGTAAGGGTTAAGGTTTGGCATTAACTCCAAATGGCTAAGGTAAGGGTTAAGGTTTGGCATTAACTCCAAATGGCTAAGGTAAGGGTTAAGGTTTGGCATTAACTCCAAATGGCTAAGGTAAGGGTTAAGGTTTGGCATTAACTCCAAATGGCTAAGGTAAGGGTTAAGGTTTGGCATTAAATCCAAATGGCTAAGGTAAGGGTTAAGGTTTGGGATAGGCTTAAAACAAAAATCTTAAAAACATCACTGCATTTGAATTTGCAACCTTTTGGAATCAGATGCTTAAGCTTACGCCCATCCTCCGTCCCCAACACCCTAGAAAGAAACCCAAACCTCCGTCCCCGTCCACAAAACCCTAGAAAGAAACCCAAACCTCCGTCCCCATCCACAACACCCTAGAAAGAAACCCAAACCTCTGTCCCCGTCCCCAAAGCCCTAGAAAGAAACCCAAACCTCCGTCCCCGTCCACAACACCCTAGAAAGAAACCCAAACCTCCGTCCCCGTCCAAAACACCCTAGAAAGAAACCCAAACCTCCGTCCCCAACACCCTAGAAAGAAACCCAAACCTCCGTCCCCGTCCCCAAACCCCTAGAAAGAAACCCAAACCTCCGTCCCCGTCCACAACACCCTAGAAAGAAACCCAAACCTCCGTCCCCGTCCAAAACATCCTAGAAAGAAACCCAAACCTCCGTCCCCATCCACAACACCCTAGAAAGAAACCCAAACCTCCGTCCCCATCCACAACACCCTAGAAATAAACCCAAACCTCCGTCCCCTTCCACAACATCCTAGAAAGAAACCCAAACCTCCATCCCCGTCCACAACACCCTAGAAAGAAACCCAACCCTCCGTCCCCGTCCCCAACACCCTAGAAAGAAACCCAAACCTCCGTCCCCGTTCACAACACCCTAGAAAGAAACCCAAACCTCCGTCCCCGTTCACAACACCCTAGAAAGAAACCCAAACCTCCGTCCCCGTCCACAACATCCTACAAAGAAACCCAAACCTCCGTCCCCGTCCACAACATCCTAGAAAGAAACCCAAACCTCCATCCCCGTCCACAACACCCTAGAAAGAAACCCAAACCTCCATCCCCGTCCACAACACCCTAGAAAGAAACTCAAACCTCCGGTCCGTCCACAACACCCTAGAAAGAAACCCAAACCTCCGTCCCCGTCCCCAACACCCTAGAAAGAACCCAAACCTCCGTCCCCAACACCCTAGAAAGAAACCCAAACCTCCGTCCCCGTCCACAACACCCTAGAAAGAAACCCAAACCTCCGTCCCCGTCCACAACATCCTAGAAAGAAACCCAAACCTCCGTCCCCGTCCACAACACACTAGAAAGAAACCCAAACCTCCGTCCCAGTCCACAACACCCTAGAAAGAAACCCAACCCTCCGTCCCCGTCCACAACACCCTAGAAAGAAACCCAAACCTCCGTCCCCGTCCACAACACCCTAGAAAGAAACCCAAACCTCCGTCCCCGTCCACAACTTCCTAGAAAGAAACCCAAACCTCCGTCCCCGTCCACAACACCCTAGAAAGAAACCCAAACCTCCGTCCCCGTCCAAAACATCCTAGAAAGAAACCCAAACCTCCGTCCCCGTCCACAACACCCTAGAAAGAAACCCAAACCTCCGTCCCAGTCCACAACACCCTAGAAAGAAACCCAAACCTCCGTCCCCGTCCACAACACCCTAGAAAGAAACCCAAACCTCCGTCCCCGTCCACAACACCCTAGAAAGAAACCCAAACCTCCGTCCCCGTCCACAACTTCCTAGAAAGAAACCCAAACCTCCGTCCCCGTCCACAACACCCTAGAAAGAAACCCAAACCTCCGTCCCAGTCCACAACACCCTAGAAAGAAACCCAAACCTCCGTCCCCATCCACAACACCCTAGAAAGAAACCCAAACCTCCGTCCCCGTCCACAACACCCTAGAAAGAAACCCAAACCTCCGTCCCCGTCCAAAACATCCTAGAAAGAAACCCAAACCTCCGTCCCCGTCCACAACACCCTAGAAAGAAACCCAAACCTCCGTCCCAGTCCACAACACCCTAGAAAGAAACCCAAACCTCCGTCCCCGTCCACAACACCCTAGAAAGAAACCCAAACCTCAGTCCCCGTCCAAAACATCCTAGAAAGAAACCCAAACCTCCGTCCCCATCCACAACACCCTAGAAAGAAACCCAAACCTCCGTCCCCATCCACAACACCCTAGAAATAAACCCAAACCTCCATCCCCGTCCACAACACCCTAGAAAGAAACCCAAACCTCCATCCCCGTCCACAACACCCTAGAAAGAAACCCAAACCTCCGTCCCCGTCCACAACACCCTAGAAAGAAACCCAAACCTCCGTCCCCGTCCCCAACACCCTAGAAAGAAACCCAAACCTCCGTCCCCGTTCACAACACCCTAGAAAGAAACCCAAACCTCCGTCCCCGTTCACAACACCCTAGAAAGAAACCCAAACCTCCGTCCCCAACACCCTAGAAAGAAACCCAAACCTCCGTCCCCATCCACAACACCCTAGAAAGAAACCCAAACCTCCGTCCCCGTCCACAACATCCTAGAAAGAAACCCAAACCTCCGTCCCCGTCCACAACACCCTAGAAAGAAACCCAAACCTCCGTCCCCGTCCACAACACCCTAGAAAGAAACCCAATCCTCCGTCCCCGTCCACAACACCCTAGAAAGAAACCCAAACCTCCGTCCCCATCCACAACATCCTAGAAAGAAACCCAAACCTCCGTCCCCGTCCACAACACCCTAGAAAGAAACCCAAACCTCCGTGCCAGTCCACAACACCCTAGAAAGAAACCCAAACCTCCGTCCCCATCCACAACACCCTAGAAAGAAACCCAAACCTCCGTCCCCATCCACAACATCCTAGAAAGAAACCCAAACCTCCGTCCCCGTCCACAACACCCTAGAAAGAAACCCAAACCTCCGTCCCAGTCCACAACACCCTAGAAAGAAACCCAAACCTCCGTCCCCATCCACAACACCCTAGAAAGAAACCCAAACCTCCGTCCCAGTCCACAACACCCTAGAAAGAAACCCAAACCTCCGACCCCGTCCACAACACCCTAGAAAGAAATCCAAACCTCCGTCCCCGTCCACAACACCCTAGAAAGAAACCCAAACCTCCGTCCCCAACACCCTAGAAAGAAACCCAAACCTCCGTCCCCGTCCACAACACCCTAGAAAGAAACCCAAACCCCGTCCCGTTCCACAATACCATAGAAAGAAACCCAAAGCTCCGTCCCCGTCCACAACACCCTAGAAAGAAACCCAAACCTCCGTCCCCGTCCACAAAACCCTAGAAAGAAACCCAAACCTCCGTCCCAGTTCACAACACCCTAGAAAGAAACCCAAACCTCCGTCCCCGTCCACAACACCCTAGAAAGAAACCCAAACCTCCGTCCCCGTCCACAACATCCTAGAAAGAAACCCAAACCTCCGTCCCCGTCCACAACACCCTAGAAAGAAACCCAAACCTCCGTCCCAGTCCACAACACCCTAGAAAGAAACCCAAACCTCTGACCCCGTCCACAACACCCTAGAAAGAAACCCAAACCTCCGTCCCCAACCCCCTAGAAAGAAACCCAAACCTCCGTCCCCGTCCACAACACCCTAGAAAGAAACCCAAACCTCCGTCCCCGTCCACAACACCCTAGAAAGAAACCCAAACCCCGTCCCCTTCCACAATACCATAGAAAGAAACCCAAACCTCCGTCCCCGTCCACAACACCCTAGAAAGAAACCCAAACCTCCGTCCCCGTCCACAAAACCCTAGAAAGAAACCCAAACCTCCGTCCCCATCCACAACACCCTAGAAAGAAACCCAAACCTCCGTCCCCGTCCCCAACCCCCTAGAAAGAAACCCAAACCTCCGTCCCCGTCCACAACACCCTAGAAAGAAACCCAAACCTCCGTCCCCGTCCAAAACATCCTAGAAAGAAACCCAAACCTCCGTCCCCATCCACAACACCCTAGAAAGAAACCCAAACCTCCGTGCCAGTCCACAACACCCTAGAAAGAAACCCAAACCTCCGTCCCCATCCACAACACCCTAGAAAGAAACCCAAACCTCCGTCCCAGTCCACAACACCCTAGAAAGAAACCCAAACCTCTGACCCCGTCCACAACACCCTAGAAAGAAACCCAAACCTCCGTCCCCAACCCCCTAGAAAGAAACCCAAACCTCCGTCCCCGTCCACAACACCCTAGAAAGAAACCCAAACCTCCGTCCCCGTCCACAACACCCTAGAAAGAAACCCAAACCCCGTCCCCTTCCACAATACCATAGAAAGAAACCCAAACCTCCGTCCCCGTCCACAACACCCTAGAAAGAAACCCAAACCTCCGTCCCCGTCCACAAACCCTAGAAAGAAAACCAAACCTCCGTCCCCGTCCCCAACCCCCTAGAAAGAAACCCAAACCTCCATCCCCGTCCACAACACCCTAGAAAGAAACCCAAACCTCCGTCCCCATCCCCAACACCCTAGAAAGAAACCCAAACCTCCGTCCCCAACACCCTAGCAAGAAACCCAAACCTCTGTCCCCGTTCACAACACCCTAGAAAGAAACCCAAACCTCCGTCCCCGTCCACAACATCCTACATAGAAACCCAAACCTCCGTCCCCGTCCAAAACATCCTAGAAAGAAACCCAAACCTCCGTCCCCATCCACAACATCCTAGAAAGAAACCCAAACCTCCGTCCCCCGTCCACAACACCCTAGAAAGAAACCCAAACCTCCGTGCCAGTCCACAACACCCTAGAAAGAAACCCAAACCTCCGTCCCCATCCACAACACCCTAGAAAGAAACCCAAACCTCCGTCCCAGTCCACAACACCCTAGAAAGAAACCCAAACCTCTGACCCCGTCCACAACACCCTAGAAAGAAACCCAAACCTCCGTCCCCAACCCCCTAGAAAGAAACCCAAACCTCCGTCCCCGTCCACAACACCCTAGAAAGAAACCCAAACCTCCGTCCCCGTCCACAACACCCTAGAAAGAAACCCAAACCCCGTCCCCTTCCACAATACCATAGAAAGAAACCCAAACCTCCGTCCCCGTCCACAACACCCTAGAAAGAAACCCAAACCTCCGTCCCCGTCCACAAAACCCTAGAAAGAAACCCAAACCTCCGTCCCCATCCACAACACCCTAGAAAGAAACCCAAACCTCCGTCCCCGTCCCCAACCCCCTAGAAAGAAACCCAAACCTCCGTCCCCGTCCACAACACCCTAGAAAGAAACCCAAACCTCCGTCCCCGTCCAAAACATCCTAGAAAGAAACCCAAACCTCCGTCCCCATCCACAACACCCTAGAAAGAAACCCAAACCTCCGTCCCCATCCACAACACCCTAGAAATAAACCCAAACCTCCGTCCCCATCCACAACATCCTAGAAAGAAACCCAAACCTCCATCCCCGTCCACAACACCCTAGAAAGAAACCCAAACCTCCGTCCCCATCCCCAACACCCTAGAAAGAAACCCAAACCTCCGTCCCCAACACCCTAGCAAGAAACCCAAACCTCTGTCCCCGTTCACAACACCCTAGAAAGAAACCCAAACCTCCGTCCCCGTCCACAACATCCTACATAGAAACCCAAACCTCCGTCCCCGTCCAAAACATCCTAGAAAGAAACCCAAACCTCCGTCCCCGTCCACAAACACCCTAGAAAGAAACCCAAACCTCCGTCCCAGTCCACAACACCCTAGAAAGAAACCCAAACCTCCGTCCCCGTCCACAACACCCTAGAAAGAAACCCAACCTCCGTCCCCATCCACAACACCCTAGAAAGAAACCCAAACCTCCGTCCCAGTCCACAACACCCTAGAAAGAAACCCAAACCTCCGACCCCGTCCACAACACCCTAGAAATATATCCAAACCTCCGTCCCCGTCCACAACACCCTAGAAAGAAACCCAAACCTCCGTCCCCAACACCCTAGAAAGAAACCCAAACCTCCGTCCCCGTCCACAACACCCTAGAAAGAAACCCAAACCTCCGTCCCCTTCCACAACACCATAGAAAGAAACCCAAACCTCCGTCCCCGTCCACAACATCCTAGAAAGAAACCCAAACCTCCGTCCCCGTCCACAACACTCTAGAAAGAAACCCAAACCTCCGTCCCCGTCCACAACACCCTAGAAAGAAACCCAAACCTCCGTCCCCATCCACAACATCCTAGAAAGAAACCCAAACCTCCGTCCCCGTCCACAACACCCTAGAAAGAAACCCAAACCTCCGTGCCAGTCCACAACACCCTAGAAAGAAACCCAAACCTCCGTCCCCATCCACAACACCCTAGAAAGAAACCCAAACCTCCGTCCCAGTCCACAACACCCTAGAAAGAAACCCAAACCTCTGACCCCGTCCACAACACCCTAGAAAGAAACCCAAACCTCCGTCCCAACACCCTAGAAAGAAACCCAAACCTCCGTCCCCGTCCACAACACCCTAGAAAGAAACCCAAACCTCCGTCCCCGTCCACAACACCCTAGAAAGAAACCCAAACCCCGTCCCCTTCCACAATACCATAGAAAGAAACCCAAACCTCCGTCCCCGTCCACAACACCCTAGAAAGAAACCCAAACCTCCGTCCCCCGTCCACAAAACCCTAGAAAGAAACCCAAACCTCCGTCCCCATCCACAACACCCTAGAAAGAAACCCAAACCTCCGTCCCCGTCCCCAACCCCCTAGAAAGAAACCCAAACCTCCGTCCCCGTCCACAACACCCTAGAAAGAAACCCAAACCTCCGTCCCCGTCCAAACATCCTAGAAAGAAACCCAAACCTCCGTCCCCATCCACAACACCCTAGAAAGAAACCCAAACCTCCGTCCCCATCCACAACATCCTAGAAAGAAACCCAAACCTCCATCCCCGTCCACAACACCCTAGAAAGAAACCCAAACCTCCGTCCCCATCCCCAACACCCTAGAAAGAACCCAAACCTCCGTCCCCAACACCCTAGAAAGAAACCCAAACCTCTGTCCCCGTTCACAACACCCTAGAAAGAAACCCAAACCTCCGTCCCCGTCCACAACATCCTACAAAGAAACCCAAACCTCCGTCCCCGTCCAAACATCCTAGAAAGAAACCCAAACCTCCGTCCCCGTCCACAACACCCTAGAAAGAAACCCAAACCTCCGTCCCAGTCCACAACACCCTAGAAAGAAACCCAAACCTCCGTCCCCGTCCACAACACCCTAGAAAGAAACCCAAACCTCCGTCCCCATCCACAACACCCTAGAAAGAAACCCAAACCTCCGTCCCAGTCCACAACACCCTAGAAAGAAACCCAAACCTCCGACCCCCGTCCACACACCCTAGAAATATATCCAAACCACTCCGACCCCGTCCACAACACCCTAGAAATATATCCAAACCTCCGTCCCCGTCCACAACACCTAGAAAGAAACCCAAACCTCCGTCCCCAACACTCTAGAAAGAAACCCAAACCTCCGTCCCCGTCCACAACACCCTAGAAAGAAACCCAAACCTCCGTCCCCTTCCACAACACCATAGAAAGAAACCCAAACCTCCGTCCCCGTCCACAACATCCTAGAAAGAAACCCAAACCTCCGTCCCCGTCCACAACACTCTAGAAAGAAACCCAAACCTCCGTCCCCGTCCACAACACCCTAGAAAGAAACCCAAACCTCCGTCCCCATCCACAACACCCTAGAAAGAAACCCAAACCTCCGTCCCCGTCCACAACACCCTAGAAAGAAACCCAAACCTCCGTGCCAGTCCACAACACCCTAGAAAGAAACCCAAACCTCCGTCCCCATCCACAACACCCTAGAAAGAAACCCAAACCTCCGTCCCAGTCCACAACACCCTAGAAAGAAACCCAAACCTCCGTCCCCGTCCACAACACCCTAGAAAGAAACCCAAACCTCCGTCCCCAACACCCTAGAAAGAAACCCAAACCTCCGTCCCCGTCCACAACACCCTAGAAAGAAACCCAAACCTCCGTCCCCGTCCACAACATCCTAGAAAGAAACCCAAACCTCCGTCCCCCGTCCAAAACATCCTAGAAAGAAACCCAAACCTCCGCCCCGTCCACAACACCCTAGAAAGAAACCCAAACCTCCGTCCCAGTCCACAACACCCTAGAAAGAAAACCCAAACCTCCGTCCCCGTCCACAACACCCTAGAAAGAAACCCAAACCTCCCGTCCCCATCCACACACCCTAGAAAGAAACCCAAACCTCCGTCCCAGTCCACAACACCCTAGAAAGAAACCCAAACCTCCGACCCCGTCCACAACACCCTAGAAATATATCCAAACCTCCGACCCCCGTCCACAACACCCTAGAAATATATCCAAACCTCCGTCCCGTCCACAACACCCTAGAAAGAAACCCAAACCTCCGTCCCCAACACCCTAGAAAGAAACCCAAACCTCCGTCCCCGTCCACAACACCCTAGAAAGAAACCCAAACCTCCGTCCCCTTCCACAACACCATAGAAAGAAACCCAAACCTCCGTCCCCCGTCCACAACATCCTAGAAAGAAACCCCAAACCTCCGTCCCCGTCCACAACACTCTAGAAAGAACCCCAAACCTCCGTCCCCGTTCCACAACACCCTAGAAAGAAACCCAAACCTCCGTCCCCATCCACAACATCCTAGAAAGAAACCCAAACCTCCGTCCCCGTCCACAACACCCTAGAAAGAAACCCAAACCTCCGTGCCAGTCCACAACACCCTAGAAAGAAACCCAAACCTCCGTCCCCATCCACAACACCCTAGAAAGAAACCCAAACCTCCGTCCCAGTCCACAACACCCTAGAAAGAAACCCAAACCTCTGACCCCGTCCACAACACCCTAGAAAGAAACCCAAACCTCCGTCCCCAACACCCTAGAAAGAAACCCAAACCTCCGTCCCCGTCCACAACACCCTAGAAAGAAACCCAAACCTCCCGTCCCCGTCCACAACACCCTAGAAAGAAACCCAAACCCCGTCCCCTTCCACAATACCATAGAAAGAAACCCAAACCTCCGTCCCCGTCCACAACACCCTAGAAAGAAACCCAAACCTCCGTCCCCGTCCACAAAACCCTAGAAAGAAACCCAAACCTCCGTCCCCATCCACAACACCCTAGAAAGAAACCCAAACCTCTGTCCCCGTCCCAACCCCCTAGAAAGAAACCCAAACCTCCGTCCCCGTCCACAACACCCTAGAAAGAAACCCAAACCTCCGTCCCCGTCCAAAACATCCTAGAAAGAAACCCAAACCTCCGTCCCCATCCACAACACCCTAGAAAGAAACCCAAACCTCCGTCCCCATCCACAACATCCTAGAAAGAAACCCAAACCTCCATCCCCGTCCACAACACCCTAGAAAGAAACCCAAACCTCCGTCCCCATCCCCAACACCCTAGAAAGAAACCCAAACCTCCGTCCCCAACACCCTAGAAAGAAACCCAAACCTCTGTCCCCGTTCACAACACCCTAGAAAGAAACCCAAACCTCCGTCCCCGTCCACAACATCCTACAAAGAAACCCAAACCTCCGTCCCCGTCCAAAACATCCTAGAAAGAAACCCAAACCTCCGTCCCCATCCACAACACCCTAGAAAGAAACCCAAACCTCCGTCCCAGTCCACAACACCCTAGAAAGAAACCCAAACCTCCGTCCCCGTCCACAACACCCTAGAAAGAAACCCAAACCTCCGTCCCCATCCACAACACCCTAGAAAGAAACCCAAACCTCCGTCCCAGTCCACAACACCCTAGAAAGAAACCCAAACCTCTGACCCCGTCCACTACACCCTAGAAAGAAACCCAAACCTCCGTCCCCAACACCCTAGAAAGAAACCCAAACCTCCGTCCCCGTCCACAACACCCTAGAAAGAAACCCAAACCTCCGTCCCCTTCCACAACACCATAGAAAGAAACCCAAACCTCCGTCCCCGTCCACAACATCCTAGAAAGAAACCCAAACCTCCGTCCCCGTCCACAACACTCTAGAAAGAAACCCAAACCTCCGTCCCCGTCCACAACACCCTAGAAAGAAACCCAAACCTCCGTCCCCATCCACAACATCCTAGAAAGAAACCCAAACCTCCGTCCCCGTCCACAACACCCTAGAAAGAAACCCAAACTTCCGTGCCAGTCCACAACACCCTAGAAAGAAACCCAAACCTCCGTCCCCATCCACAACACCCTAGAAAGAAACCCAAACCTCCGTCCCAGTCCACAACACCCTAGAAAGAAACCCAAACCTCTGACCCCGTCCACAACACCCTAGAAAGAAACCCAAACCTCCGTCCCCAACACCCTAGAAAGAAACCCAAACCTCCGTCCCCGTCCACAACACCCTAGAAAGAAACCCAAACCTCCGTCCCCGTCCACAACACCCTAGAAAGAAACCCAAACCCCGTCCCCTTCCACAATACCATAGAAAGAAACCCAAACCTCCGTCCCCGTCCACAACACCCTAGAAAGAAACCCAAACCTCCGTCCCCGTCCACAAAACCCTAGAAAGAAACCCAAACCTCCGTCCCCATCCACAACACCCTAGAAAGAAACCCAAACCTCCGTCCCCGTCCCCAACCCCCTAGAAAGAAACCCAAACCTCCGTCCCCGTCCACAACACCCTAGAAAGAAACCCAAACCTCCGTCCCCGTCCAAAACATCCTAGAAAGAAACCCAAACCTCCGTCCCCCATCCACAACACCCTAGAAAGAAACCCAAACCTCCGTCCCCATCCACAACATCCTAGAAAGAAACCCAAACCTCCATCCCCGTCCACAACACCCTAGAAAGAAACCCAAACCTCCGTCCCCATCCCCAACACCCTAGAAAGAAACCCAAACCTCCGTCCCCAACACCCTAGAAAGAAACCCAAACCTCTGTCCCCGTTCACAACACCCTAGAAAGAAACCCAAACCTCCGTCCCCGTCCACAACATCCTACAAAGAAACCCAAACCTCCGTCCCCGTCCAAAACATCCTAGAAAGAAACCCAAACCTCCGTCCCCGTCCACAACACCCTAGAAAGAAACCCAAACCTCCGTCCCAGTCCACAACACCCTAGAAAGAAACCCAAACCTCCGTCCCCGTCCACAACACCCTAGAAAGAAACCCAAACCTCCGTCCCCATCCACAACACCCTAGAAAGAAACCCAAACCTCCGTCCCAGTCCACAACACCCTAGAAAGAAACCCAAACCTCCGACCCCGTCCACAACACCCTAGAAATATATCCAAACCTCCGACCCCGTCCACAACACCCTAGAAATATATCCAACCTCCGTCCCCGTCCACAACACCCTAGAAAGAAACCCAAACCTCCGTCCCCAACACCCTAGAAAGAAACCCAAACCTCCGTCCCCGTCCACAACACCCTAGAAAGAAACCCAAACCTCCGTCCCCTTCCACAACACCATAGAAAGAAACCCAAACCTCCGTCCCCGTCCACAACATCCTAGAAAGAAACCCAAACCTCCGTCCCCGTCCACAACACTCTAGAAAGAAACCCAAACCTCCGTCCCTGTCCACAACACCCTAGAAAGAAACCCAAACCTCCGTCCCCATCCACAACATCCTAGAAAGAAACCCAAACCTCCGTCCCCGTCCACAACACCCTAGAAAGAAACCCAAACCTCCGTGCCAGTCCACAACACCCTAGAAAGAAACCCAAACCTCCGTCCCCATCCACAACACCCTAGAAAGAAACCCAAACCTCCGTCCCAGTCCACAACACCCTAGAAAGAAACCCAAACCTCTGACCCCGTCCACAACACCCTAGAAAGAAACCCAAACCTCCGTCCCCAACACCCTAGAAAGAAACCCAAACCTCCGTCCCCGTCCACAACACCCTAGAAAGAAACCCAAACCTCCGTCCCCGTCCACAACACCCTAGAAAGAAACCCAAACCCCGTCCCCTTCCACAATACCATAGAAAGAAACCCAAACCTCCGTCCCCGTCCACAACACCCTAGAAAGAAACCCAAACCTCCGTCCCCGTCCACAAAACCCTAGAAAGAAACCCAAACCTCCGTCCCCATCCACAACACCCTAGAAAGAAACCCAAACCTCCGTCCCCGTCCCCAACCCCCTAGAAAGAAACCCAAACCTCCGTCCCCGTCCACAACACCCTAGAAAGAAACCCAAACCTCCGTCCCCGTCCAAAACATCCTAGAAAGAAACCCAAACCTCCGTCCCCATCCACAACACCCTAGAAAGAAACCCAAACCTCCGTCCCCATCCACAACATCCTAGAAAGAAACCCAAACCTCCATCCCCGTCCACAACACCCTAGAAAGAAACCCAAACCTCCGTCCCCATCCCCAACACCCTAGAAAGAAACCCAAACCTCCGTCCCCAACACCCTAGAAAGAAACCCAAACCTCTGTCCCCGTTCACAACACCCTAGAAAGAAACCCAAACCTCCGTCCCCGTCCACAACATCCTACAAAGAAACCCAAACCTCCGTCCCCGTCCAAAACATCCTAGAAAGAAACCCAAACCTCCGTCCCCATCCACAACACCCTAGAAAGAAACCCAAACCTCCGTCCCAGTCCACAACACCCTAGAAAGAAACCCAAACCTCCGTCCCCGTCCACAACACCCTAGAAAGAAACCCAAACCTCCGTCCCCATCCACAACACCCTAGAAAGAAACCCAAACCTCCGTCCCAGTCCACAACACCCTAGAAAGAAACCCAAACCTCCGACCCCGTCCACAACACCCTAGAAATATATCCAAACCTCCGACCCCGTCCACAACACCCTAGAAATATATCCAAACCTCCGTCCCCGTCCACAACACCCTAGAAAGAAACCCAAACCTCCGTCCCCAACACCCTAGAAAGAAACCCAAACCTCCGTCCCCGTCCACAACACCCTAGAAAGAAACCCAAACCTCCGTCCCCTTCCACAACACCATAGAAAGAAACCCAAACCTCCGTCCCCGTCCACAACATCCTAGAAAGAAACCCAAACCTCCGTCCCCGTCCACAACACTCTAGAAAGAAACCCAAACCTCCGTCCCCGTCCACAACACCCTAGAAAGAAACCCAAACATCCGTCCCCATCCACAACATCCTAGAAAGAAACCCAAACCTCCGTCCCCGTCCACAACACCCTAGAAAGAAACCCAAACCTCCGTGCCAGTCCACAACACCCTAGAAAGAAACCCAAACCTCCGTCCCCATCCACAACACCCTAGAAAGAAACCCAAACCTCCGTCCCAGTCCACAACACCCTAGAAAGAAACCCAAACCTCTGACCCCGTCCACAACACCCTAGAAATATATCCAAACCTCCGTCCCCGTCCACAACACCCTAGAAAGAAACCCAAACCTCCGTCCCCAACACCCTAGAAAGAAACCCAAACCTCCGTCCCCGTCCACAACACCCTAGAAAGAAACCCAAACCTCCGTCCCCATCCACAACACCCTAGAAAGAAACCCAAACCTCCGTCCCAGTCCACAACACCCTAGAAAGAAACCCAAACCTCTGACCCCGTCCACAACACCCTAGAAAGAAACCCAAACCTCCGTCCCCAACACCCTAGAAAGAAACCCAAACCTCCGTCCCCGTCCACAACACCCTAGAAAGAAACCCAAACCTCCGTCCCCGTCCACAACACCCTAGAAAGAAACCCAAACCCCCTCCCCTTCCACAATACCATAGAAAGAAACCCAAACCTCCGTCCCCGTCCACAACACCCTAGAAAGAAACCCAAACCTCCGTCCCCGTCCACAAAACCCTAGAAAGAAACCCAAACCTCCGTCCCCATCCACAACACCCTAGAAAGAAACCCAAACCTCCGTCCCCGTCCCCAACCCCCTAGAAAGAAACCCAAACCTCCGTCCCCGTCCACAACACCCTAGAAAGAAACCCAAACCTCCGTCCCCGTCCAAAACATCCTAGAAAGAAACCCAAACCTCCGTCCCCATCCACAACACCCTAGAAAGAAACCCAAACCTCCGTCCCCATCCACAACATCCTAGAAAGAAACCCAAACCTCCATCCCCGTCCACAACACCCTAGAAAGAAACCCAAACCTCCGTCCCCATCCCCAACACCCTAGAAAGAAACCCAAACCTCCGTCCCCAACACCCTAGAAAGAAACCCAAACCTCTGTCCCCGTTCACAACACCCTAGAAAGAAACCCAAACCTCCGTCCCCGTCCACAACATCCTACAAAGAAACCCAAACCTCCGTCCCCGTCCAAAACATCCTAGAAAGAAACCCAAACCTCCGTCCCCGTCCACAACACCCTAGAAAGAAACCCAAACCTCCGTCCCAGTCCACAACACCCTAGAAAGAAACCCAAACCTCCGTCCCCGTCCACAACACCCTAGAAAGAAACCCAAACCTCCGTCCCCATCCACAACACCCTAGAAAGAAACCCAAACCTCCGTCCCAGTCCACAACACCCTAGAAAGAAACCCAAACCTCCGACCCCGTCCACAACACCCTAGAAATATATCCAAACCTCCGACCCCGTCCACAACACCCTAGAAATATATCCAAACCTCCGTCCCCGTCCACAACACCCTAGAAAGAAACCCAAACCTCCGTCCCCAACACCCTAGAAAGAAACCCAAACCTCCGTCCCCGTCCACAACACCCTAGAAAGAAACCCAAACCTCCGTCCCCTTCCACAACACCATAGAAAGAAACCCAAACCTCCGTCCCCGTCCACAACATCCTAGAAAGAAACCCAAACCTCCGTCCCCGTCCACAACACTCTAGAAAGAAACCCAAACCTCCGTCCCCGTCCACAACACCCTAGAAAGAAACCCAAACATCCGTCCCCATCCACAACATCCTAGAAAGAAACCCAAACCTCCGTCCCCGTCCACAACACCCTAGAAAGAAACCCAAACCTCCGTGCCAGTCCACAACACCCTAGAAAGAAACCCAAACCTCCGTCCCCATCCACAACACCCTAGAAAGAAACCCAAACCTCCGTCCCAGTCCACAACACCCTAGAAAGAAACCCAAACCTCTGACCCCGTCCACAACACCCTAGAAAGAAACCCAAACCTCCGTCCCCAACACCCTAGAAAGAAACCCAAACCTCCGTCCCCGTCCCCAACCCCCTAGAAAGAAACCCAAACCTCCGTCCCCGTCCACAACACCCTAGAAAGAAACCCAAACCTCCGTCCCCGTCCAAAACATCCTAGAAAGAAACCCAAACCTCCGTCCCCATCCACAACACCCTAGAAAGAAACCCAAACCTCCGTCCCCATCCACAACATCCTAGAAAGAAACCCAAACCTCCATCCCCGTCCACAACACCCTAGAAAGAAACCCAAACCTCCGTCCCCATCCCCAACACCCTAGAAAGAAACCCAAACCTCCGTCCCCAACACCCTAGAAAGAAACCCAAACCTCTGTCCCCGTTCACAACACCCTAGAAAGAAACCCAAACCTCCGTCCCCGTCCCCAACCCCCTAGAAAGAAACCCAAACCTCCGTCCCCGTCCACAACACCCTAGAAAGAAACCCAAACCTCCGTCCCCGTCCAAAACATCCTAGAAAGAAACCCAACCCTCCGTCCCCATCCACAACACCCTAGAAAGAAACCCAAACCTCCGTCCCCATCCACAACATCCTAGAAAGAAACCCAAACCTCCATCCCCGTCCACAACACCCTAGAAAGAAACCCAAACCTCCGTCCCCATCCCCAACACCCTAGAAAGAAACCCAAACCTCCGTCCCCAACACCCTAGAAAGAAACCCAAACCTCTGTCCCCGTTCACAACACCCTAGAAAGAAACCCAAACCTCCGTCCCCGTCCACAACATCCTACAAAGAAACCCAAACCTCCGTCCCCGTCCAAAACATCCTAGAAAGAAACCCAAACCTCCGTCCCCGTCCACAACACCCTAGAAAGAAACCCAAACCTCCGTCCCCATCCACAACATCCTAGAAAGAAACCCAAACCTCCGTCCCCGTCCACAACACCCTAGAAAGAAACCCAAACCTCCGTGCCAGTCCACAACACCCTAGAAAGAAACCCAAACCTCCGTCCCCATCCACAACACCCTAGAAAGAAACCCAAACCTCCGTCCCAGTCCACAACACCCTAGAAAGAAACCCAAACCTCTGACCCCGTCCACAACACCCTAGAAAGAAACCCAAACCTCCGTCCCCAACACCCTAGAAAGAAACCCAAACCTCCGTCCCCGTCCACAACACCCTAGAAAGAAACCCAAACCTCCGTCCCCGTCCACAACACCCTAGAAAGAAACCCAAACCCCGTCCCCTTCCACAATACCATAGAAAGAAACCCAAACCTCCGTCCCCGTCCACAACACCCTAGAAAGAAACCCAAACCTCCGTCCCCGTCCACAAAACCCTAGAAAGAAACCCAAACCTCCGTCCCCATCCACAACACCCTAGAAAGAAACCCAAACCTCCGTCCCCGTCCCCAACCCCCTAGAAAGAAACCCAAACCTCCGTCCCCGTCCACAACACCCTAGAAAGAAACCCAAACCTCCGTCCCCGTCCAAAACATCCTAGAAAGAAACCCAAACCTCCGTCCCCATCCACAACACCCTAGAAAGAAACCCAAACCTCCGTCCCCATCCACAACATCCTAGAAAGAAACCCAAACCTCCATCCCCGTCCACAACACCCTAGAAAGAAACCCAAACCTCCGTCCCCATCCCCAACACCCTAGAAAGAAACCCAAACCTCCGTCCCCAACACCCTAGAAAGAAACCCAAACCTCTGTCCCCGTTCACAACACCCTAGAAAGAAACCCAAACCTCCGTCCCCGTCCACAACATCCTACAAAGAAACCCAAACCTCCGTCCCCGTCCAAAACATCCTAGAAAGAAACCCAAACCTCCGTCCCCGTCCACAACACCCTAGAAAGAAACCCAAACCTCCGTCCCAGTCCACAACACCCTAGAAAGAAACCCAAACCTCCGTCCCCGTCCACAACACCCTAGAAAGAAACCCAAACCTCCGTCCCCATCCACAACACCCTAGAAAGAAACCCAAACCTCCGTCCCAGTCCACAACACCCTAGAAAGAAACCCAAACCTCCGACCCCGTCCACAACACCCTAGAAATATATCCAAACCTCCGTCCCCGTCCACAACACCCTAGAAAGAAACCCAAACCTCCGTCCCCAACACCCTAGAAAGAAACCCAAACCTCCGTCCCCGTCCACAACACCCTAGAAAGAAACCCAAACCTCCGTCCCCTTCCACAACACCATAGAAAGAAACCCAAACCTCCGTCCCCGTCCACAACATCCTAGAAAGAAACCCAAACCTCCGTCCCCGTCCACAACACTCTAGAAAGAAACCCAAACCTCCGTCCCCGTCCACAACATCCTAGCAAAATCCAAACCAACTTGAAGTAACAGCGCTCACTGTTGCCCCTAGTGACCGGTTTCCACGTCATCTCCCAACGTCCTCAGACATGGGTGGACGTCGAATACTGAATTATTTAATTATTGTTCCAGAGTAACAAGCACACAAACACACACACACACACACACACACACACACACACAAGTCATATCAGACACACAACCTGTCCCCGGGAGATGAAGGATAAAATGGGAAACATCAATGGAATACCAAAGCCGTCATAAAGCAGAGCTCTGTGGTGTGTGTGTGTGTGTGTGTGTGTGTGTGTGTGTGTGTGTGTGTGTGTGTGTGTGTGTGTGTGTGTGTCTGTGTCTGTGTGTCTGTGTGTGTGGTGTGTTTGTATGTGTGTGTGGTGTGTGTGTGTGTGCGTTTGTGTGTGGTGTGTGTGTGTATGTGTGCATAAAACAGTTTGTTTGTGTGTATAAAACAGTTTGTGTGTGTGTATGTGTGTGGTGTGTGGTGTGTGTGTGTGTGTGTGTGTGTGTGTAGGTGTGTGTGTGTGTCTGTGTGTCTGTGTGTGTGTGTGTGTATGTGTGTGGTGTGTGTCGTGTGTATGTGTGTGGTGTGTGTGTACTATGCTTGCATGCACGTGTACATGCTAGCTTCCTTGCGTGTGTGTGTGTGCGCGCTTGTGTGTGTATACACTCATCACGGCCGCTTGCTCAATCCGCGGCTGTTATTGAACGTTGAGGAAGATAAACACGTATGTAAATAGTTAGATGATTTATAGGATGTCACTCTGCCTAGGGGAGTCAGCCGTGCGCGTTAAGACGGGCCGATCAGGAATTCATTTTGAGTGAAGCGGACACATTTTGTACAGTCTTCCAGGTGAGGACTTTTATTTCTGGCAGATTACACTTGATGCAATCTATGATTGATCTAATTCTTGAACTGAATGAACTTTTCCACCATTGAAAGCCTTGGCTCTATTCTAAAGAATGCAACTAGAGAATATAAAAATGGTTTCAAATAATATGAAACATTTCGGATTGGATCGTGTTTAGTGCGCCAAAGTAACAGATAGTCGACGTCCGCGTCCCTGCGGGAATCGAATTAGCATAATAATAACATCCTGTTTGTTTAAGCTGTTTTGAGTTGACTGTTTTGCAAGGGCTGCGTCTCAATCCACCACATCAACTGATGTCGGCCTTTCGCATCTGCAGTGAAAGGTGGTGGAGCTACAGGGGACAACCTGAAAATGTGTCTTCTCACAAAAAATGTGTGTAGCGTCCGAACGGTTTGGGCTACAAACTAACACGATCATGGAAAGCTGAGACACGAACACATACATGTCAACCCCCACAAGCTTCACGTGACTTAAGGTGACCCGGTACCAGTTGAACTTGTTTGGACTAGGAGCCTTTTTTCTCCATTTCCGCCTAAGTGTCGTGCCCAAAGTAAACTTCCTGTTGCTCAGGCACTGAAGCCAGGATATGCATATAATTGGAAAGAAAACACTTTGACGTTTGTATAAATGTTAAAATAATGTAGGAGAATATAACACAATAGATATGGTAGGAGAAAATCCAAAGATAAACCAACCAGAATCTTTTTTTGAGAGACCATCCTCTTAGAAAAGCAAGAAAAGGGTTATATTGAAAATTAGCTCCCTGGATGAAATTCCTATGGCTTCCACAAGGTTTCAGGCTTGTAAACTTCAAAAACGAATAAGAAATATCAGTTTTAGTACAGGGACACAGTCTTGGAAATTCGTGTTTGCACGCGCCTTGAAGACAGGACGCACCTGCTAAAATTGGTTTCCTATTGAACATACAAACGTAGTTTGATTACGTTTTAGGGTATCCGAGGAGTAAATAGGAGTGTATTTTGACTTGTGGAAACAAAGTTTAGGGGTAGATTTTTCGGATTCCTTTCTCTGCATGTTGAACGAGTGGATTACTCAAATCGATGGCGCCAACTAAACAGACTTTTTGGGGATATAAAGAAGGATTTATCTAACAAAATGACACTACATGTTATAGCTGGGACCCTTTGGATGACAAATCAGAGGAAGATTTTCATAAAGTAAGTGAATATTTAATCGTTATTTGTGAATTCATGAAACCTGTGCCGGTGGAAAAATATTTTGATGCCATCTTCAAATGTTTTCGCTGTAATAGCTACTGTAAACCGGAGAGTTATATTAACAAGAATTTAGTCTTTCAGCCGATATAAAACAGTGCAGTTAGATTAACAAGAATTTAAGCTTTCAGCCGATATAAGACACTTATACAGTTGAAGTCGGAAGTTTACATACACTTAGTTTGGAATCATTAAATCTAGTTTTTCAACCACTCCACACATAGTTTTGGAAAGTCGGTTGGGACATCTAATTTGTGCATGACACAAGTAATTTTTCCAACAATTGTTTAACAGACAGATTATTTCATTTATAATTCACTGTATCACAAGTGACCCCAAACTTTTGAACGGTAGTGTATATTTTTTGTAGATACCTACAGGGGTCCTAAAATTCTAAATCCAAAATCAAATGGCTAAATGATATGACCATTTAAAAACAATTCCATATGTTAGTTTAGTAAAACCCCAGCCCCGGGCACTTAAACTCTATTCATCTCTGTTTGATGAGAGAACTGGCAAACCTCTAGTCTCAGCCTTCAACCACACAGACAAAGACTGAAAGGAAAAGATTCATGGTCAACGTTTTTGTCACACGGAAATTCCCTCTACTCACTCCTTCTTTTCTCAAAGAAGAGATTAAGTTGTCAGAGCGTGGGTCCTAAAGCCCAGTGGTCTTCAGAGAGGAGGGTGGCAGAGAGACTGAACTCTCCAGCAATAAAAGATGGGACTAACCACGGAGCAGTGAGAACAGGGGGAGAGGAGAGGAGGGAGAGAGGAGGGGGAGAGGAGAGGAGGGAGAGAGGAGGGGGAGAAGAGAGGAGGGTGGCAGAGAGACTGATCTCTCCAGCACTAAAAGATGGGACTAACCATGGAGCAGTGAAAACAGGGGGAGAGGAGAGGAGGGAGAGAGGAGGGGGAGAAGAGAGGAGGAATAGAGGAGGGGGAGAGGAGGAAGGGAGGAGGGGGAGAAGAGAGGAGGAAGGGAGGAGGGAGAGAGGAGGGGGAGAAGAGAGGAGGGAGAGAGGAGGGGGAGAGGAGAGAGGAGGGAGAGAAGAGAGGAGGAAGGGAGGAGGGGGAGAGGAGAGGAGGAAAGGAGGAGGGGGAGAGGAGAGGAGGGAGAGAGGAGGGGGAGAGGAGAGAGGAGGGGGAGAGGAGAGAGGAGGGAGAGAGGAGGAGGAGAGGGAGAGGAGGGGGGAGAGGAGAGAGGAGGGAGAGAGGAGGAGGAGAGGGAGAGGAGGGTGAGAGGAGGGGGAGAGGAGAGAGGAGGGGGAGAGGAGAGAGGAGGGAGAGAGGAGGGGGAGAGGAGAGAGGAGGGGGAGAGGAGAGAGAGAGGAGGGGGAGAGGAGAGGGAGAGGAGGGGGAGAGGAGGGGGAGAGGAGAGGAGGAAGAGAGGAGGGGGAGAGGAGAGGAGGAAGAGAGGAGGGGGAGAAGAGAGGAGGAAGAGAGTAGATGGAGAGGAGAGAGGAGGGAGAGAGGAGGGGTAGGAGAGAGGGAGAGAGGATGGGCAGAGGAAGAACAGAGGAGGGTGAATGCTGGGTGGATTTAGGATCACTTTACCTGGATTTGGCAGTGTGGCGCTGCTGGATTAGAGCCTCAGGCCTTGTAGCACGCTAGTCTGCAAAGGACAAAGTGAGGACACACACACACACACACACACAGACAGGTCAGGTGCTGTCTTGTCTTAACAGCCCTGAGAGATACCAACCTCAGCTCACATGTCTCCTGTCACAGCCACAGACAAAGCTCCTTCTTGAACTCTGTTCCTGGTCTGATATTGCCGTGTAAGGCCATGTCCTCATCCAGAACCCCTGGAACAACAGTACCATATTCCTCTGCTCTTTCCTTTGTCCCCCATCCCTCTCTGCATCGCTCTCTGCATCCCTCTCAGCATCCCTCTCTGCATCCCTCTCTGCATCCCTCTCAGCATCCCTCTCTGCATCCCTCTCAGCATCCCTCTCTGCATCCCTCTCAGCATCCCTCTCTGCATCCTCTGCATCCCTGCATCCCTCTCTGCATCCCTCTCTGCATCCCTCTCTGCATCCCACCATACCTGATGGCTTCTCCCAATGTTTTAATTGGTAATTATTTTGCGGGGTTTAATGCCTTTATTCAGCCTGTCAGTGTGGAGTCAGGAGAGGTGGATTAGGCAGGCGGTCCCGGCCCCAGGGGGACCAGACACTGGCAGGCCTTACAGCCAGGACCGCTCATTTTTCCCGGGCAGAGGAGGAGGACAGCTCCTCTTTGATCCGACGGGGGGGGGTGGGGGGGGGGGGGGGGTTTGCAGGCCAGAGGGGTAGAGGCACGGGGTGACAGCGCCACTTTCTTTAGCCTCACAATTTGAATTTGAATTCTATCTTAGGATGCAGCGTGGCACGGACTTGGCAGGGCAGTGGGGTAATCTGCTCGGCAAGAAAACTGTGAAAGCGTTCAGGGCTTTCTGCCTTTCTTCCTGTGTGCCCCCTTGCAGAGATTGGAGTAATTAAAGTGAAATGGAATGCATTAAAAACTCACTGTCGCCTGTCCGTGCCAAACATGTACAGGGTTGGAGCAGGTCTGTCCCTTAGACTGTAATCCCTCACACTACATGGGCCCTGGAACTTTGAAGATCTGCAACGACCAGAATAGCAGGAAGCTACGGTAAACTACAGCTCTATGACATCACACTTCTGACTATATCATTTTATAGATATTGACTGGATTCACCAACGGCCGGATGCCGTTGTGAAGATACATGCAGTTCACTCTCCCAGTCTGTGTCACACATCGAGCTTCTGCATCACGTTCCATTTATTTGATAACATTTATGCGAAAAAATGTGAAGCAAACCTGGTAATTGACCTCCAACAACTTGTGATAAGATCGTCTTGGATATACACATTCATTACAATGTTGTTTTTATTCAAGGGGTAAACTAATGGGCCTTTGGGTGTGTTGGACTCGTTTAAGACCTGGGGCATCAGGACCTGAAAGATAATTGGGACCTTTTTTCATTTCTGAAGAAAGTGGACGGATAACAAAAGAGAGAGGATACACAACTACCACCATAATCTCCCCTGGCTTTGTGTGTGATCCCTAACCCTTAGAACTGAAGGGAGAGGCACAGAGAAACAGTGATGTACCAACGGAGATGTATAGAAACATGGAGAAGGACAAACAGAGAGACAGAGAGAAACAGGGAGAAAGACAAACAGAGAGACAGAGAGAAACAGAGAGAAAGACCAACAGAAAAACAGAGAGAAACAGGGAGAAAGACAAACAGAAAAACAGAGAGAAACAGAGAGAAAGACCAACAGAAAAACAGAGAGAAACAGGGAGAAAGACAAACAGAAAAACAGAGAGAAACAGAGAGAAACAGAGAGACAGAGAGAAACAGTGAGAAAGACAAACAGAGAGACAGAGAGAAACAGGGAGAAAGACAAACAGAAAAACAGAGAGAAACAGAGAGAAACAGAGAGACAGAGAGAAACAGGGAGAAAGACAAACAGAGAGACAGAGAGAAACAGGGAGAAAGACAAACAGAAAAACAGAGAGAAACAGAGAGAAACAGAGAGACAGAGAGAAACAGTGAGAAAGACAAACAGAGAGACAGAGAGAAACAGGGAGAAAGACAAACAGAAAAACAGAGAGAAACAGGGAGAAACAGAGAGACAGAGAGAAACAGGGAGAAAGACCAACAGAAAAACAGAGAGAAACAGGGAGAAAGACAAACAGAAAAACAGAGAGAAACAGAGAGAAAGACCAACAGAAAAACAGAGAGAAACAGGGAGAAAGACAAACAGAAAAACAGAGAGAAACAGTGAGAAAGACAAACAGAGAGACAGAGAGAAACAGGGAGAAAGACAAACAGAAAAACAGAGAGAAACAGAGAGAAACAGAGAGACAGAGAGAAACAGGGAGAAAGACAAACAGAGAGACAGAGAGAAACAGGGAGAAAGACAAACAGAAAAACAGAGAGAAACAGGGAGAAACAGAGAGACAGAGAGAAACAGGGAGAAAGACCAACAGAAAAACAGAGAGAAACAGGGAGAAAGACAAACAGAAAAACAGAGAGAAACAGAGAGAAAGACCAACAGAAAAACAGAGAGAAACAGGGAGAAAGACAAACAGAAAAACAGAGAGAAACAGTGAGAAAGACAAACAGAGAGACAGAGAGAAACAGGGAGAAAGACAAACAGAAAAACAGAGAGAAACAGAGAGAAACAGAGAGACAGAGAGAAACAGGGAGAAAGACAAACAGAGAGACAGAGAGAAACAGGGAGAAAGACAAACAGAAAAACAGAGAGAAACAGGGAGAAACAGAGAGACAGAGAGAAACAGGGAGAAAGACAAACAGAGAGAAACAGGGAGAAAGACAAAAAGAAAAACAGAGAAACAGAGAGAAAGACAAACAGAGAGAAACAGGGAGAAGGACAAACAGAAAAACAGAGAGAAACAGGGAGAAAGACAAACAGAGAGACAGGGAGAAACAGGGAGAAACAGGGGTGGACAAATAAACACACACAGAGACAGAGAGAGGGATAGAAATTTGGCGGCCAAATCTCTTCAAGCTCCAGCAGAGCAGACCACACATCAAAGCTGGAACAGAGATCTCAACACACAGACACACCTCGTACCTCCAACACCTCCCCTTGCTGAGAGGATGGACACACAAGCATCAAACAAGACTTTTCCCTGGAGGCCAGGTTTCAAGTGTTTACAATCAAAACCACTTTGAATGTTACTTTCCATAACCAAAATTGTGATAACATAGCATAGTATAATTACGCCAATGAAATAAAGTGTTGACCATACCAGGCGGGTAAGGGTTTATTGACTCTGGATTTAAGTCCCAGAGACATTGCTTAGTCGTTCTGATTAGTTACTATTTCTCTTATAAGTAGTTCTATGACAGAATGATGTTTCTCTTATAAGTAGTTCCATGACAGAATGATGTTTCTCCTATAAGTAGTTCCATTACAGAATGATGTTTCTCCTATAAGTAGTTCCATGACAGAATGATGTTTCTCCTATAAGTAGTTCCATTACAGAATGATGTTTCTCCTATAAGTAGTTCCATGACAGAATGATGTTTCTCCTATAAGTAGTTCCATGACAGAATGATGTTTCTCAGTAAGTAGTTCCATGACAGAATGATGTTTCTCCTATAAGTAGTTCCATGACAGAATGATGTTTCTCCTATAAGTAGTTCCATGACAGAATGATGTTTCTCAGTAAGTAGTTCCATGACGGAATGATGTTTCTCCTATAAGTAGTTCCATGACAGAATTATGTTTCTCCTATAAGTAGTTCCATGACAGAATGATGTTTCTCCTATAAGTAGTTCCATGACAGAATGATGTTTCTCCTATAGGTAACTCCATGACAGAATTATGTTTCTCCTATAAGAAGTTCCATGACAGAATGATGTTTCTCAGTAAGTAGTTCCATGACAGAATGATGTTTCTCAGTAAGTAGTTCCATGACAGAATGATGTTTCTCCTATAAGTAGTTCCATGACAGAATGATGTTTCTCAGTAAGTAGTTCCATGACAGAATGATGTTTCTCAGTAAGTAGTTCCATGACAGAATGATGTTTCTCCTATAAGTAGTTCCATGACAGAATGATGTTTCTCCTATAGGTAACTCCATGACAGAATGATGTTTCTCAGTAAGTAGTTCCATGACAGAATGATGTTTCTCCTATAGGTAACTCCATGACAGAATGATGTTTCTCAGTAAGTAGTTCCATGACAGAATGATGTTTCTCCTATCGGTAACTCAATGACAGAATGATGTTTGAAGGTGTTATGTATAATGAAAAGTCAACCCCTCTGCTCAGAAATCAGATTTTAAATGGGCGGCTACTTGATTGTATAGCCCTATGGGGTCTGACTACTTGAGTGTATGGCCCTACGAGGTCTGGCGTCTTGAAAGTATGGCCATATGGGGTCTGGCTACTTGAGTGTATGGCCCAATGGGGTCTGGCTACTTGAGTGTATGGCCCAATGGGGTCTGGCTGAAAGTAGTGTACGGCCCTACGGGGTCTGGCTACTTGAGTGTATGGCCCTATGGGGTCTGGCTGAAAGTAGTGTATGACCCTATGGGGTCTGGCTGAAAGTAGTGTACGGCCCTACGGGGACTGGCTACTTGAGTGTATGACCCTATGGGGTCTGGCTGAAAGTAGTGTATGACCCTATGGGGTCTGGCTGAAAGTAGTGTATGACCCTATGGGGTCTGGCTGAAAGTAGTGTATGACCCTATGGGGTCTGGCTGAAAGTAGTGTATGACCCTATGGGGTCTGGCTGAAAGTAGTGTATGACCCTATGGGGTCTGGCTGAAAGTAGTGTATGACCCTATGGGGTCTGGCTGAAAGTAGTGTACGGCCCAATGGGGTCTGGCTGAAAGTAGTGTACGGCCCTACGGGGACTGGCTACTTGAGTGTATGACCCTATGGGGTCTGGCTGAAAGTAGTGTATGACCCTATGGGGTCTGGCTGAAAGTAGTGTATGACCCTATGGGGTCTGGCTGAAAGTAGTGTATGACCCTATGGGGTCTGGCCGAAAGTAGTGTATGACCCTATGGGGTCTGGCTGAAAGTAGTGTATGACCCTATGGGGTCTGGCTGAAAGTAGTGTACGGCCCAATGGGGTCTGGCTGAAAGTAGTGTACGGCCCTACGGGGACTGGCTACTTGAGTGTATGACCCTATGGGGTCTGGCTGAAAGTAGTGTATGACCCTATGGGGTCTGGCTGAAAGTAGTGTACGGCCCAATGGGGTCTGGCTGAAAGTAGTGTACGGCCCTACGGGGACTGTCTACTTGAGTGTATGACCCTATGGGGTCTGGCTACTTGAGTGTATGACCCTATGGGGTCTGGCTGAAAGTAGTGTATGACCCTATGGGGTCTGGCTGAAAGTAGTGTATGACCCTATGGGGTCTGGCTGAAAGTAGTGTATGACCCTATGGGGTCTGGCTGAAAGTAGTGTATGACCCTATGGGGTCTGGCTGAAAGTAGTGTATTATATAGGGAATAGGGTACCGTTTGGGACGCAGCTAATATTTCCATTAGATGTGTGAAGACCACCAAGGTCTGGCAAAGAATGCACTTTAATAGATACATGTAAACATAATTAACTATGTTATCACTATCATGCACATACTTCCCCATCGCCTCCAGCCAAGTAGTGTGTGTGTGTGTGTGTGTGTGTGTGTGTGTGTGTGTGTCTATATCATTGCCTTTTGCCACCCAGCAATCGGAGACAGTGTTAATTGCAGCGCCGACAACCACAAGAAAAGACCAGAAGCCCCGTAAAGACCTTGGCAAGCTGGCAGGCGGCCCAGGCCCTGCGGAAAGCTACCCATCCCATAATTACAGGTAGACGACCTCTATCATGGAGCTCTGTTCTGCTGCGGTGTGTTTTATACGACGATAATCATACAAATATGTAGGAATCTTCACCAATATGGCGACATGACACTTTGTCCCGACAGGATAGAGAGTTTTAGAGGAACATGTCACACATGGACAGCAGTCAGCATTAAAGAGCATCATTTTGTGGTCCACATCGGAATGCTTTCAGAACATGAAAGGGACATTGTAAAGACCTTTAATTAAAAAGTGCTCCGACAAGCTTATACAGCTACACTGTAGTCAGGTTTCTTTGAGGGGGGGGTGGGGTGGATTATTGTTTTGAAATTAGAGAGGTAGACACACATCACATGATCTATTTATTGAATATCAGTGGTTTCTGTACTCAGACTCTGGTGAGTCCGATTGAGACGCTCTTCTTTGACAAGCGTATCAGAGTAGAAGCGTTGATCTTGGACCATGTTTTCATATTTTCTATTTTTTCCCATAATGGATAAGACTTCATGGACTTCCTAGATCTACACTTTTTTTAACCTTTATTTAACTAGGCAAGTCAGTTAAGAACAAATTCTTATTTTCAATGACGGCCTAGGAACAGTGGGTCTAACTGCCTGTTCAGGGGCAGAACGACAGATTTGTACCTTGTCAGGGGTTTGAACTTGCAACCTTCCGGTTGCTAGGCTACCCTGCCGCCCCACTCGTACTCTGAGATGCTTTATGAATACCATCCCAGACGTTCATTGTTTACTGGGCCGTGGTTCCGTGGTTCCATTCATTGTTTACTGGGCCGTGGTTCCGTGGTTCCATTCATTGTTTACTGGGCCGTGGTTCCGTGGTTCCATTCATTGTTTACTGGGCCGTGGTTCCGTGGTTCCGTGGTTCCGTTAGTCAAGTTCACAACTCCTACCAGCTCGTATAGCCTTCAGGGAATTCTTCTTTTCACACAGTTCTCCTTGGTAATTCACAAAGGACAACTCTTTACTCTCGGTTTGTTATGAAACACTGGGTGCATCCCAAATTGCTGCACCCCATTCCCTTTACGGTGCG